>NC_090023.1:273770110-273922610 GCF_037176765.1 Anolis sagrei | reverse complement strand
TTAATTATTATTATAACCATTATTATTATTATTATTATTATTATTATTACCCTGTGGTGGAGAGGGTAACCACTGGAGTTGTGCACTCCCAAGAGGGGCCGGGGGGGGGGGGGGTGGTCCAGACCAAGCACAATCCGAAGACCTGAAGACCTCAATGGCAGAGCAGGCAGAAGATAACATGGTCCATGTCCCAACGGCTGTGAAGGCAGAAGAAGGCTGCAACACACCGAGGAGCCATCATTGTCATGTTAACCATGCCTCTGGTTGGGATCTCACTCTGTGAAGACTGTGTGTTGACCGGCTGTGCACCGATCTCCTCATAATAAAAAACTCACGTATAGGTGTCTTCCAAGTATTTAATGCATGGGATGGAGTGGCTAGTTTGTGGCGACCACAAAAACAATGAAGTTTCTGGAGGAGAAGAACTCCTTTCAGAATAAATGCTGCACAATAAAGTCAGAAATAACACTTTCGAACCAGGAACAGAAAAACAGGGTTATTGGGCGGTTCCTTTGGGGCTGCATCCCTAAAGAGTGGGGGGGGGGCTGCCTGTGGTTTGGGGTCTCTTCTAGCTTTTCATTGGACCCCAAAGAGAGCAAGGTGGGTCAGAGGGCGTCCCTCCCTTCCACGCTACCTGCTGCTCCGCACAATGCGATTGGACACACCGCTCAAGATGATGGAGGAGGGCCTTCCCAACCCGAGGGGCCTCCGTCTCCTTCAGTCAGGAAGGCCAGAGGGTTGGGCTTTGCTGGAAAAGGACGGAGACACAAAGCAAGGGCCTCTTCTTTGCAATGCGTGCCAGGACACAAATACACACTTCCACCAGGGCAAAACCCCCAGGCGGCTGATGCATGAGCAACTTCGGGCCTATTAAGAAACAATGGGGAGTCACTGGGAAATGGGGGTGATATCGAGCTCTTTTTGGGGGGTTCTCCCAGCGAGGGGAGGCCCAAAGGACCGCAAATGGGGTCCTGACCTTGGCGAGCGACCAGCGGAGGCCAATTCAAAAAAAGACGCAAAAACGTTGAAAATCAATCTCACCAAGGCTGAAGAGGAGATCTGCGACCGAAGCGTTTATTTTGCGATTCAGCTGAAAAGGATGCGTTACAGGGATGAATCCTCAAGTAAGCATGCAGTACAGTGAATTTCAGGCATATTTATACAGGCAAAACAAAGAAATCCCGGTTTGAATCCCCCGCCCGCCTCCTGTCAGTTCCCTCTGTCCTGATTGGCCGGCTCCGGAACAGCTGGGAGGAGGCTTGGCCGCTGGTCCCACCCTCCCTCCAATCGCCGGCCGCTGTTGCCTCCAGAGGGCCAATCAGAGCCCTCGGAGCGCCTCCAGAGATTGTCCAATCAGCGGCCAGGAGGCGGGCTCTAGTTTGACAGCGCAGAGGGGCGGAATGCCTGGGAGGCGTCTGCCAGCTGATGGAACACCTTTTGTCTCTTCACGGCAGGGAGGCGGATGGGGGGAACAAGGGATTTCCTGGGTCCTGATAAAAGATGTGTATAGGCAAAAGGGTGGCTATGGGTGGTGTCTGGATCTCAACCCTGCAGGCGAAGAGGTCCTTTGTCACAGGGGAGCGTGCACAAACACCATGATTGATTTAATCAGTCTGTTTTTCCGGGCTTTTGGCTGACAAAACCTCTGGCTTTGTTCGTCTGACTCTGAAAACAAAGCCATAGAATTTGCCAGTATTTGTCCATGCAAATGTCAATATGAATGGAGTTTCTGCCAAGGAAATTGGATTTCCTTAACTGTAATCCCCAGGTCACATATTCTTTTATAGGGTAAAGTTCAAGAGGGGAAAGGCAAGGAAAGGGGTGAGGGTACATCTCATTTCATTTCATTACATATTATATATATTTCATATATATTTTCTTCATAGGCTTTCATAACTCATAGATTCCATAGGAAAGATCCCCATCCCGTCCCAGCAAGGTTTATTAGAAAACCACAGCAATTAATAAAAAGGCAATCAGCAGAGTTCCTGGGGTATGATCCTTGGCAACGAGGGCATGCACCCGCAGGCGGGGGCCATGCTTCCCAAGCGGCTTGGCTTTTGGAGTTCAGGGAGGAAGTCCGTGATGCTAGGGCACCAAGTCAATCAGAGAAGGCAGAAAGGTCCGCGAAGAATCGGCAAGTAGTGGAAGGTGGAGCAAAGTCCTTTAGTGAACCGCAGCTCCCAGTCAAGACCTGGGAGCCATCTGGCCCTCTCCCCGGGGCCGCCACAGTCGACTGCTGCAAGTCCCAGGCGGCTTGGATCCACGTAGAGCGAGGGCTGCCGCAGAGAAGCGGGGAGTCCCAGTTTGACAATCAGCTGTTTCTCTGCAAACCAGAAGTTCTAAAAACAAAACTAATTTTTTTCCCGGGAGGAGCAGCCCAAACCAGAGGAACTGAGATGGCAGATAGACTTAGAATTAATCATAGAATAAGCCAAAATTGGAACGGCGGCGATCCGCCATGTTAAATGATTTAGTGGATAGCGGGGTCCGTAATGGCGGTTTCCTTATCCGCGTTTTGGTCGAACGCAGATTCGGGGTCCGGGGGCCACCGGGAGGCGCCCCCCGCGGGCTCACGGCCCTCCGGAGCCCAGAAAGGAGTCTATGGAAGCGTTCATGGAGTGTTGAGCCAGGAAGGGATACAAAAGTAGCATGCGGAAAGATAAAAAGTTTCAAGTTTCAAGTGGTTTATTAGGGAATGATACAAAGTAAGGGAGGGGGAAAGTTAGCTGAAGTTTGCAGGCGTTCCTGGCCTTGGAGCTGGCGGCTGAGGCACATTCCATCTGCTGGCCTCAAAGTTCGGCCCAGGAACTGCGGAACTCCCTGCTGCAGTTCAAACTAAAGTAAAGGCTGGGCTACTGGCAGCGCCAGCTGTCAAATCCCCACTCGGAGGCGCTGGAGGCCGCAGGAGGCGGCCTCCTACAGCCTCCGCCCACGCACGGTAGCCCACTAACGGCAGCATGGCCATCTGCCTAGACGGATCTGCTCGTCCCCTCTTTTGGCAAACTCCGAGCAGAGAGGGAATGTGCGACCAGCAGCAGCTCAAGACCAGCAAGAGAACAACGAGACCCAGGAAAACCAGAAAGCCCTTTCTAAGCCATGCTAGTGAAGGAAGCCAATCTGTCAGAAAACTGAGATCAAAGCCTACTGATTCTTTTATCCCTGCCGCCAAACCATCCAGGCCCTCTATGGCTTTTCTAACTACAGGGGTCCGGTCTGTCAAATTGAAGCAACACATGTGTCGCACACTCTCACAGCCATAGTGATTCTTCAACAAAAGAAAATCGATGGCAGCCCGATTGTCCAACACGGCCTCCCTTAGCTCATGCATTTCAGTAGCTATGGAGGCCAAGGCTTGTGAGGTGTAATTGATGTTCTTGACCAGAGCACAGGCCAGATGTTTAACGGCCCTGTAGTTCATGGCCGCTGCAACCCCAGGGGTAAACAGGGCCGCTGCCACAAATTGAGGAATGCCCTTAATTACCATAGAGGGATCACAATTTGGGTCCAAGTTTTGGATGGACCTAGCCTCTCGGGTCATGGAGTGTGCCAGCTCCAGATCGCTTTTGGAAGGCAAAAAGATAGACAGCCTGCCCAAGGCACAATTCCCAATGGTGGAATTGGCTGGGAGGTAGCTATAGGCTGTCTGCCCACACAGGAAGAACCATCCAGGGGGCAAGACCAAATGGGCATTCATATAAGGCAGCACCTCAACGGAGGAACAATTTAAAAGATTCTCTTTGGGCAAATCATGGCACTTCCCCACACACTTGGGGATTTGGAAGCAGTGATGGGCATGTGGCTGGTGCGCCAATTTAATGACCACCATGCCCGGCTCCCTCTCCCTGACGGCCCTGCCCCACACAGAAATGTCTCTATAGGACATGGCCTTCGATGGAATATTTTGAAAAACAGTGAAATTTCGAAAAATCTCCAGGGGCTCTGGAACCCCTATTAGGCAGGAAGAGAAGATATCAGTGGCTGTGGCCCCACTAGTCAGACAGAAGTCAGAGACATTCAAGACCCGGTATGCCAACTGCTGCCAAAAGTTGACCTTAGTTGACAACCACTCATACAGTACAGGACTGGAAGCCATGCATTGGGAGGGGAAAAGCAGGCAAAATAATAAGAGATAGATCATGCTGAAAGGTGTTGGACAGCTCCTCCCCCTAGTGGCCAAATAGACTTACTGCTTGCAGAGAGTGCTGAAGTGCTGGACAGCTCCCAGCGGTCTCGGCAGGTCAACGGGGAAGTGAAAGCAGCAAAGATGCTCCAAACGCTCTTGTCAAACTCAGCTGATCGCGGGTTTGACAGCCGTCAAGAGCTGTCAGAGGACCTTCCTGAACCCGGAAGTGGATGGAAAGGTGGCTTCCCGTGGGGCTATCGGCTTGAAACTTGGTGGGGATCCTTTGGAGGCCCTCCTCGGCCGGGGGCACGTCGTTTCCTCCTCTTGGATGTTCGGGAAGGGGGTGGACCGGTGGGCTCAGGAGCTGGAGGATCCTTCGGCGGCAACCTCCGGAATAGAAGCCGCAGATCCTCCCCCGGCTCTACAGCCCACTGTTCGTCGTCACCTCCTTCCTCAGTGGTCCCCACTTGTGGCTCTGGGGCGGGTTTCAGCCTGGAATGGTGGACCCAGGACCGGATACCCGCTACCTTAGCTGCAGTGTGGGTGGTGAGGAGGATCTGGTGGGGCCCGACCCACTTTTCTGTCAATGCCTCCGGTCGGTACGTTCGAACCAGGACCCAATCACCGATAGAGAAGTTGTGGACAGGAGCATCCAAGGGAACAGGAAGGTGAGAAAGCAGGTACCTATTCAGAGAGGAAAGGATAGAAGTGAGAAGAGACAGCCTTTCCCTGATGCTCTCGGATCCCACCTCATGCAGGTGCTCAGCCTTGAGGGGGACCCGTGAGGAAGGGAAGGGCCTGCCATAGAGGATCTCAAAAGGGCTCAACTTCAAACCCTTCCTAGGAGCAGCTCTAATTCGAGTGAGGGCTAGTGGGAGGGCATCTGGCCAGGGCAGGCTCGCCTGCTGACAGATCTTAGCCAATTGCCTCTTGATGGTCTGGTTCATTCGCTCGACCTTCCCGCTTGCTTCAGGGTGCCAGCTGGTATGCAGGTTCCACTGGATCTGGAGGGCCTGGGCGACCTGCTGGGTGACTTTGGAGATGAAAGATGCTCCGTTATCTGAGGAGAGGCAGATGGGCAATCCGAAACGGGGAATGATGTGGTTGAGCAGGGCATGGCTCACCTCCTTGGCAGCACAGGTGTAGCAAGGGAAGGCCTCAGGCCACCCACTGTAACAGTCCACAAACACCAGCAGATATTTGTACTTCCTGCTAGAGGGCAGCTCGGCAAAGTCCACTTGCCACACTTGTCCTGGTTGGAGGCCTGACTTGAGATGCCCCACTTCTGGCCGCTTCTGGATCTTGGGGTTGTTCTTGAGGCAGAGGAGACATCGACGACAAGCCCAAATGGACTGCTGGGCCATGCGAGGGCCGATGAAAAGAGTCCTGAGATGCTCCAGCATAGCATCATGGCCCCAGTGGGTGCTCTTGTGGAGGCGCAGGGCCACTTCACGCATAAGGGGATCCGTCAGCAACAGACGGCCTTGGTTGTCCTTCCACCAGCCCTCCTCCTGCTTCAGACCCTCTCCCTTCGCGAACTCATCATCCATGGCTCCATACACAGGGAGAGAGGTCACAGTGGTGTCTGGAATCAAGGCACCAAGGAAGGTGGGCTCCCGATTGGCAGCCGCCTTGGCTGCAGCGTCTGCTCTTCGATTCCCCTTAGCTGTGTCCTGGTCCCCGGTCTGGTGCCCCCTGCAGTGGATGACAGCTACTGCAGCAGGCTTGCAGACAGCCTCCAAGAGTCTCAGAATCTCAGCCTGATGCTTCACGGGGCTGCCAGCTGTTGTCAGCAGCCCCCTCTCCTTCCAAATAGCCCCATGAGCGTGGAGCACATGGAAGGCAAACTTAGAGTCCGTGTAGATGTTGGCAGTTTTCCCCTCGGCCAGCTCCAGGGCTCTGGTGAGGGCGATGAGCTCTGCCTTCTGGGCGGAGGTGCCAGGAGGGAGTGGTTCAGCCTCGATGGTGTCCCAGAGAGTGACCACAGCATACCCGGCTCTCCTTTCGCCCTGATGACAGCTGCTGCTGCCGTCGGTGAAGAACTCAAGCTCAGCATCAGGAAGGGGCTGGTCCTTGAGGTCAGGGCGGCTGGAGTAGACTTCTTCGATGGTGGCAATGCAGTCATGGGGCTCCTGGTCGTCTCCTTCAGCCAGGTCGATGGGCATCAGGGTGGCAGGGTTGAGACAGTTGGTGGTGGCCAGGGTGAGGTCTCCTTGGTCGATGAGCAGGGCCTGGTAGCGCGTGAGCCGGCCGGCGGACAGCCAGTTGGTCCCCTTGGCATCCAGGACCGCCAAGACGCTGTGGGGAACGTAGACGGTCGTCGGTTGGCCCAACGTCAGCTTCCTGGCCTCCTCAGCAATCAGGGCAGTTGCCGCCACGGCTCTCAGGCAGGCAGGCCACCCAAGGCTGGTGTTGTCTAGGCGCTTGGAAAAGTAGGCAACTGGTCTCTTGGTGCTGCCCAGTGGTTGGGTAAGCACTCCCGCTGCCACCCCCTGGCGTTCATGGACATAGAGGAAGAAGGGCTTGGTCATGTCAGGAAGTCCCAAGGCAGGGGCCGACATCAGGGCTTTCTTGATGGCTTCAAAGGCTGTCCTGCATTCAGCTGACCAGACTAGAAACGTCTCTGGCCCCGATGTCGCCTCATACAGGGGCTTGGCAATCAGTCCAAAGCCGGGAACCCAGATTCTACAAAATGAAGCCATGCCCAAGAAGCCCCTCAGCTGTTTCTTCGTCCTGGGCTCCCTGACCCTGCAGATGGCCTCCTTCCTCTCTGGCCCCAATGCCCTCTGCCCTTGGCTGACGTCAAACCCCAGGTACCTCACAGTGTCCTTACAGATCTGGGCCTTCTTCTTGGATACCTTGAAGCCAGCTTCCCCCAGGAAGTTGAGGAGGCTGATGGTGAGGCGTTCACAGGTATCCTTGTCCCCACAACAAAGCAGCAGGTCGTCAATATACTGCAGCAGGACCCCTTGGTCGCGGTCAGGCCACTTCTCCAACTCAGAGGCGAGGCTTTGGCTGAAGATGGTAGGGCTGGACGTGAAGCCTTGGGGCAGAACCTGCCAGCAAAGTTGCACCCGCCTGGCAGTGCCCACATGCTCCCACTCGAATGCAAAGATCTCCTGGCTATCCTTGTGAATAGGAATTGAGAAGAAAGCGTCCTTTAAATCCAAAACAGTAAAGCAAGAACAGGAGGGAGGAATAGTAGAGAGTAGAGTGTAAGGATTGGGCACCACAGGGTGCAGATCCACCACCACAGCATTGATGGCCCTCAGGTCCTGAACAAAACGATATTCAGAACCATCACCCTTGCGTACTGGGAGGACTGGGGAGTTGAATGGAGAGGCACACTCTCTCAGCAGAGAGTGCTTTAAGAAATTATCAATAATGGGCTGGAGGCCCTTCCTAGCCTCCATGGGAATCCTATACTGGGGGATCCTGGGGGGAGTGATGTCAGGTTTGAGGGTGATTGAGACAGGGGCAATGTTCTTGGCCCTTCCCGGGACCCCATCTGCCCAAACTATGGGGTCCACCTGCTGTAGGACTGCCAGAGGAATCAGATCAGCCTCTGGACTGGGCTGATGGAGAAGGAAGGCCTGAGCTCTCCATCCTTCCTCCTCAGGCACTGCTAGGATGATCTTTTCTGGCCCAAAGGCAACTTGGGCCCTGATTTTACAAAGGATATCCCTGCCCAGAAGGGGGACAGGACACTCTGGCATGTACAGGAACTCGTGAGACAAGGTCCTCCCCCCCACTTCACACTCCAGGGGCTTCATGAAGGACCGCTCTGCCTCTTTTCCCGAGACCCCAACCACCTGAGCCTTCCTGCTCCCCAATTCTGTTCCCCTGAACCCCTCTGTGAGCACTGAGTGGGTGGCCCCACAATCCAGGAGGAAGTCGACAGTCCTCCTCCCAAACTTCAATGGCACAATGGGGTCAGAGGGTGCCAGGGAGATCCTTCTTCCTAGTCACAGGACCCTCTCGTGGGCCCCCCTTTCCCTTCCCTCTGGGCAGTCCCTTCTGATGTGACCTGTCTTTTTGCACCCATAACATTGGACCTCCCTGTAGTCCCTCTGCCTCCCCTGGTTCCGATTCCCTCCATTCTGTCTGTCCCTGTTATCCCTGTGGTCCCTCCCTCCATCTCTGTCCCTGTCCCTGTCCCTGTCTGCCAGGGCAGCCAACATGCAAGTGGCTTGAACCTCAGCCTGTGCCTTCCTGTCATCCTCCTCCTTTTGTGCAGCAGCGTCTTCCCGGTTGTGGAAGACCTTGAAAGCTATGTTGATGAGCTGGGAGATGGGCATTGCCTCCCCTCCCTCAATTTTCTGGAGTTTGAGTTTGATGTCCCTGGTGGACTTCCCAATGAAGAGGGTGTTCAGCATGCGCTGGCTGTCGGGGTCAGTGGGGTCAATGTTGGTCCAGTTCTTGGCCATTCGACACATCCGGTTGTAGAAGTCCGAAGGACTCTTGTCCGGCTTCTGTTGAATGTCAAGAAGCTTGGAGAGGTTCAAGGGGCGAGGGTATACCAAAGGCACACCCACCAAGATATGGCGGTGGAAGCTCTTTAGAGCCTTCCTGCCATCCTCTGTGTTGAAATTCCACCCAGGGTCTTCTTTGATGGGGAAAACAGCCTCCCTGTCCTCACTATCGTCCACCTCCCCCTTCATGGCTTCAGCCTGAGCAGCGGCCAGCAGGCGGCGCTTCTCTTCCTGGGTGAGGAGTGAACCCAGGAGGGTCATGACATCCCCCCATGTGGGGCGATGGGTTAGGAAAATGGTTTTGAGCAGCTCGTACATTTCAGTGGGATCCTGGGAAAGAGGAGCTGTGTTCCTCTTCCAATTGATGAGGTCTGAGGTAGTGAAGGGAACATGCACGAGGAAGGAAGTGCCTCCCGGCCCCACTGTCTCCCTCAAAGGAGCCTGGATGTGAGCAGGGTGGCTACGCAAGCTGCCCTTGGTGATGAGGGGCTCAAAGGGATCCTGAGGGTCTGTGGGGGCCCTTGGAGAAGCTGCAGGTGGGGCCGGAGAGGGGATCAAGGGTTGCTCAGGAGGAGGAGGGGCCCTGGGAGTGCCTTCGTGGCAGCAAGGGGAATGGGAAGGTGCTGGGGCATAGATGGCAGGGAGCCTTGGTTGGGGAGCAAAGCAGGGGGCGAGGGGGTCAAGTTCCCTCAGGGAAAGGGGCTCCAGCCACGGGCTGGGGCACCTTTTAGGGGTCTGAGCGGGAGGTGGGAGAGGATCAAGAGGGGTGCTGTATCTGGCCGGGGCGAAAGATGAAGAGGAGGAGGAGGGCGGGCAGCTGAGGCTCAGCGAGGGGGTCCTGGAGGAGCTGGGGGGAGAGGACGGGGTAGGAGTGGGGCTGCAGAGAGGGGCAGATGGCAGTGGAGGGTACAAGGGGGTGGAGGCGCTCTGGATAGAGGGCCCAGACTTTGCAGAGGGAGATGTCCCTGCTGGGGGAGTTCTGGGTTGGCTGGGTGCCTGTGCTGGGGAAGACAAGAGGGCAGGAATCCCTGGGAGGAGAGATTCTGAAGGAGGGGTTGTAGAGGAGGGCTCAGGAGAGGTTACAGGAGGGGAAAAAGGAAGGCTGGGGCGGTAAGGAGGGGGATAAGCAAGTGTGTCAAGGAGGTCCTCCTCGGGAGGAGGCAAAGGGTCTGGAAGGGGGTTTCCCGGGGGCTGGGGCTTCGTTCCCTTCTCCTTGCATGGGAGGAGTTGGGCACGACTGTCCCCTTCCGCCTCCTTCCGGCGCAGGGCGAAAAAGCACGAAGCGTAGGCTAGCTCGGCCCATTTGGCCCTGGCACAACAGTCCTGCTGGAGCTTCAAGATGAGCTCCGGATCAGTGCTGCCGTGTGGGGGCCACGAAGCTCCGCCTTCTAAGGGCCTGGTGGGCCACTTCTTCATGCTATATTCCACCATACTGGCCTGCGTCAGCGATCGTGACGCGACACTGTCCCATTCTGCCAGTATCCTTCCCAATGGTGTTTTTGATGGAACAGTACGTTTGATCCCAGAATGACATGCGCCCATCTCTCCTGGTAGCCCCACACTGAAGTGGCTAATCAGGGTAGCCCCCCCAACCGCAAGGCAGGCTAGAGCCTGAACGGTCCCCTAGCAGGAGAGCCCGAGGCGATCAGCCCTTGGCAGCTAGGCAGTCCGAAAGGGAAGGGCTCCCTCTCCAGCGTAGCTCCAGCCAAGGCCGCAAAAGCGAGCTGAGTTGCTATTCTGGACCTCAAACGTGGATGTTCGCTACCTCCCGCCAGGAATTTGTTACCGAGACCTAGAGAATCCCTCCCCAGTGGGCCGACTCCGAAGCTGGTTCAGAAAACCTAGAATCCCCTCCCACCTGGCAGCCAAGGCAGCCTGCGGTTGATTTCTTACCCGTCCGGATGTTTTCTTCCCCCCTTTTCCGCGTCGGTCGCTCCTCTTCCTGGAAGTCCTTAGATCAAGGCTTCCCTGGCACTCCTTTGTGCTGAGACCCCAGGTCAGGGCTTAGGAGGAGGTGGCTGCGGGAGAATTTGTAGTTTTGGTTAGCTGGTCAAATGGAAGTCCAAATTGGGAGAGGCGCCTCTTTTCCCGAGCCGCTCCTCCGCCGCCACTGGCCCAAAGAATCAGTCCAAGGCGCCTGCTTGAGAATTTAGGCTATAATTTGGTCTGGAACCTCAAGCAGCAGTCCCTTCGTGGTCGCCAAATGATATCGAGCTCTTTTTGGGGGGTTCTCCCAGCGAGGGGAGGCCCAAAGGACCGCAAATGGGGTCCTGACCTTGGCGAGCGACCAGCGGAGGCCAATTCAAAAAAAGACGCAAAAACGTTGAAAATCAATCTCACCAAGGCTGAAGAGGAGATCTGCGACCGAAGCGTTTATTTTGCGATTCAGCTGAAAAGGATGCGTTACAGGGATGAATCCTCAAGTAAGCATGCAGTACAGTGAATTTCAGGCATATTTATACAGGCAAAACAAAGAAATCCCGGTTTGAATCCCCCGCCCGCCTCCTGTCAGTTCCCTCTGTCCTGATTGGCCGGCTCCGGAACAGCTGGGAGGAAGCTTGGCCGCTGGTCCCACCCTCCCTCCAATCGCCGGCCGCTGTTGCCTCCAGAGGGCCAATCAGAGCCCTCGGAGCGCCTCCAGAGATTGTCCAATCAGCGGCCAGGAGGCGGGCTCTAGTTTGACAGCGCAGAGGGGCGGAATGCCTGGGAGGCGTCTGCCAGCTGATGGAACACCTTTTGTCTCTTCACGGCAGGGAGGCGGATGGGGGGAACAAGGGATTTCCTGGGTCCTGATAAAAGATGTGTATAGGCAAAAGGGTGGCTATGGGTGGTGTCTGGATCTCAACCCTGCAGGCGAAGAGGTCCTTTGTCACAGGGGAGCGTGCACAAACACCATGATTGATTTAATCAGTCTGTTTTTCCGGGCTTTTGGCTGACAAAACCTCTGGCTTTGTTCGTCTGACTCTGAAAACAAAGCCATAGAATTTGCCAGTATTTGTCCATGCAAATGTCAATATGAATGGAGTTTCTGCCAAGGAAATTGGATTTCCTTAACTGTAATCCCCAGGTCACATATTCTTTTATAGGGTAAAGTTCAAGAGGGGAAAGGCAAGGAAAGGGGTGAGGGTACATCTCATTTCATTTCATTACATATTATATATATTTCATATATATTTTCTTCATAGGCTTTCATAACTCATAGATTCCATAGGAAAGATCCCCATCCCGTCCCAGCAAGGTTTATTAGAAAACCACAGCAATTAATAAAAAGGCAATCAGCAGAGTTCCTGGGGTATGATCCTTGGCAACGAGGGCATGCACCCGCAGGCGGGGGCCATGCTTCCCAAGCGGCTTGGCTTTTGGAGTTCAGGGAGGAAGTCCGTGATGCTAGGGCACCAAGTCAATCAGAGAAGGCAGAAAGGTCCGCGAAGAATCGGCAAGTAGTGGAAGGTGGAGCAAAGTCCTTTAGTGAACCGCAGCTCCCAGTCAAGACCTGGGAGCCATCTGGCCCTCTCCCCGGGGCCGCCACAGTCGACTGCTGCAAGTCCCAGGCGGCTTGGATCCACGTAGAGCGAGGGCTGCCGCAGAGAAGCGGGGAGTCCCAGTTTGACAATCAGCTGTTTCTCTGCAAACCAGAAGTTCTAAAAACAAAACTAATTTTTTTCCCGGGAGGAGCAGCCCAAACCAGAGGAACTGAGATGGCAGATAGACTTAGAATTAATCATAGAATAAGCCAAAATTGGAACGGCGGCGATCCGCCATGTTAAATGATTTAGTGGATAGCGGGGTCCGTAATGGCGGTTTCCTTATCCGCGTTTTGGTCGAACGCAGATTCGGGGTCCGGGGGCCACCGGGAGGCGCCCCCCGCGGGCTCACGGCCCTCCGGAGCCCAGAAAGGAGTCTATGGAAGCGTTCATGGAGTGTTGAGCCAGGAAGGGATACAAAAGTAGCATGCGGAAAGATAAAAAGTTTCAAGTTTCAAGTGGTTTATTAGGGAATGATACAAAGTAAGGGAGGGGGAAAGTTAGCTGAAGTTTGCAGGCGTTCCTGGCCTTGGAGCTGGCGGCTGAGGCACATTCCATCTGCTGGCCTCAAAGTTCGGCCCAGGAACTGCGGAACTCCCTGCTGCAGTTCAAACTAAAGTAAAGGCTGGGCTACTGGCAGCGCCAGCTGTCAGGGGGAGGGGGTGGGGGGCAGAAGGAAGAGAAGGAAGGGTGGATTCCTCCAGGGATTCTGTGGTTTGAGCCCTAGGTTTGTAAGACCTGAGCAGGACTGTAGCTGGGCAGTGGTCTTGGAGGCCCTCCATTTAAGAGGGTCAATGGGATGCCATGTGACAATGAAGTCAAACATGACCCCCCTCCCCATAAAAGATAGTAACTTATAGTTTTGCTAAGGACAAGGACACCAGACTGGATAATAAGGGTTAAGCCTTGGTCAATTTGCCAAGACACTAACAACAACAAGGACCCTTCTCATGTCAGATAGTGTGTACATTTAATCAAGGTTTTATGCCAATGTTTCATATATAGCAGAAGGTAGCACATGTATTACTGAGAAACCACCACCCTTTACACTTATGCGCTCTCTTGAACTTCTATGGGACTCTGGTGGGAGGGATAAGTGGGTATGTTTTCTATATCATGGTTTCTATATTTCTCCCTGTGTACCTGGCGTTTTCCTGACCCTTTTGCCCAATTCCCCTTTATTAAAAAAATGTATAAAAATATAAGAAGCCACCCCTGTGACCCTGAAAAGGAGGAAATCCTCAATTGAAAAAAAAAACCTTATCAAAAGACATTTCTTGCATGGACAATAACAATGGATCGTGACCCCTGGGTCTTGAAGTTGCCCCCCCCCCAGGGGAGGCGGTCGCTTGGCATTAATGATCCTATCTCAATAGGACAAGGGAAGCCTTTGGTGAGCCACCCTTTGTCCTGATCTGTTACTCATTTAAATCTCCTTCCACTGAAACTTCAGCCAAAATTCCCTCATTGTTTCTATATCTCAGCATCCAGAAAATCAGGATCTGGCAGGCTTGCCAGACATCAACGTTTATTACAGCCAATCAAAGACAATAGGAAAGACTGGCTCGCAGGACCCCCAGGACTCGCTGGCCGCTTGGACATTTCCTATCTTCAATAATCCTCTCAAGAATCCATTGTTTCCCTCTCATCCCGCCTCCCTCTCTCCTGATTCGTCAGGACACCGAGGCAGCAGAAGCCCAGTGATTGGCCCAGGTGCTCAGGAGGTGGCCAAGCCTCCTCCCAGCTGTAGGGCGCCAGCCAATCACCGTCGAGCCAGCAGAGGGATGGGGAGCAGGAAATTCAAACCTGGCAACTCTGTTTCTGTATAAAAAAGGCTTTTATTTGTGTACATGTTATGCTCAGCTTGGCGAAATATTGCTGCTTTGCATCCTTTTCAGCTGAATCGCAATAAAATCATCTCGGTGGCACTTCCTTCAACTTTGGTGAGATTTCTTTTGGGAACTTAGGAAAATCTTTTAAATTGTGGGTTCTCTTTGCTCACCATTGTAGCGAGCCCTCTTTGGTGGGTCCGCAGGGTCTCTCCTTCAGGGCCAGACCCTTTTAAATTCCTCCTCAATTTCAATAAGAACAGTAGCAATAACCGCAATCTCAAGCAATGTGAGGCTGCATCCAGAGGAGTCTAGTGTCCAGATTGAGGGAAGTCATGGCCTCACTCTCTTCTGCTTTGGTCAGACTTCGCCACCATTCAAGAAGGATGTTGGCCAAAAGAAGTGCATCCCAAAAGGGGCAAATGAAACAGCTCAAGGTCTGCAAACTATGAATCCCTCTGAGGAGCGGCTTAGGAAGCTGGGGACAGTTAGCTTGGAGAAAAGAAGGTTAACAGGGACAGGGTAGCCATGTCTGAAAGGATGCCGCATTTGAAGAATGGCAAGTTTTGTCTTCTGCTTCTTCAGAGACTGGGACATTATCACGCATGATCACGGGGTGTCTGCACCCTACACCACTGGAGAAATGACACTGCTTAGCCGGTATTGCACCACCTGACATCCGCCGGGAAGTGGCAGCCAATAGTGAAAGGACCAAGGCAGAGACATCTCCAGCTCATCCCTTGTTTGGGTATCAGCCAGCATGTCAGCGACTTAAATCAAGAAATAGTTTTCTAAGATCTACAGAGACCCTCACTGGAACACCTTAGCAAGCGAGAGTTCAAAAGTGGCAGGCTCAAGCCCAGAACCTCAACCAATGGCTGATACCCAATGAGAGACTCCCCCCAGGCACATAGAAGACTGGGCAACTTGGAAGGTGCTGAACAGACTGCGCTCTGGAACAACAAGATACAGAGCCAGCCTTAGGAAATGGGACCACAAAGTGGAATCCATGACATGCGAGTGTGGAGAGGAGCAAACCACTGACCACCTGCTGCAATGCACCCTGAGCCCTGCCACATGATGCACAATGGAGGACCTCCTTGCGGCCACACCAGAGGCACTCCAAGGGGCCAGATACTGGGCAAAGGACATCTCATCAACTACTAAGCTTGCAAACTTTGTGTTTTGTCTGTCTGTCTGTCTGTTTGTTTGTTTGTTTAAAAATTCAATACAACTGTTTGGTTTGCTCCTGACACGATAAATATAAGAGACCGGGACACAAAGGAGCAGTGGATTCGAGCTGCAAGAAAAGAGATTCCACTTCAACACTGGGAAGAACCTCCTGGTGGGAAGAGCCATTGGACGGATGATGCTGCAACTGCCCGGGAGCACCATGGGATCTCCTTCCTTCTCCGGAGGGTTTTAAGCAGAGGCCGGGTGGCCATCTGTCGGGAGGGCTTGGATGGTGCCTTCCTGTATGGCAATATGGAGTCAGACTGGATGGCCCTGGCACTCACTCTTTCCCAACTCTAGGACTCTATGTTTCTGCCCCACGCAGGACTTCTTTTTTTGTTGAGTCAGGAGCAACTTGAGAGAGATTGCAAGTCGCTTCTGGTGTGAGAGAATTGGCCGCCTGCAAAGACATTGCCCAGGGGACACCTGGATGTTTAGATGTTTTTATCATCCTTGTGGGAGGCTTCTCTCATGTCCCCGCATGAGGAGCTGGAGCTGATAGAGGGAGCTCATCCGCGCTCTCTCCGGATTCGAACCTGCAATCTGTGGGTCTTCAGTCCTGCCGGCGGGGGGGGGGTGGGGGGGTGGTCCATACACAATTGCATTTCTGTGCATGGAGCCCACACTCCCTTCCCCTTGCTTCCTTCATGAACACAAGGAGGCATTTAACCCCCCCCCTTTTTCCCCCCCCTTCTTTTTCCAAGGCAGGTGCAAGCACTTTGCAAGGGGCATAAATCATCCGTAATGGGAGGTCAGGAGCCTCATAACTTTATCTGGCTTTTATCAGCTCAGACGGACCCCTCAAAGGAACACCAGAGAGGCCAAGCAGAGCAATTTGCACACTCTGAAGACCCCCCTCCCCACCCCCCGCTCCACCCCAAATGGGCTGCTCACCTGCAGGTTGTGTTTGCCTCCCTCCGTGGAGCCCCCTCCCATCTCCCCTCCACTTTGGGGAGCCCAAGGAGGACTTGGCAGACAGAGATGGATTGGGGGGGGGGGGGGGTCACCAGGTTATGGGCACACAATCCTGGCTTCTCTGGCTGATCCGCAGCAGGCGGCCAATGGATTTTCCTGGGGCCACTGCACAGCAAAGATCTTGGAGTCCTCGTGGACAACAAGTGAAACATGAGCCAACAATGTGATGTGGCGGCAAAAAAAGCCAATGGGATTTTGGCCTGCATCAAGAGGAGCCTAGTGCCTAGATCTAAGGAAGTAATGCTCCCCATGCTCTATCCTGCCTTGGTTAGACCACTTTACCTGGAATATTGTGTCCAATTCTGGGCACCACAATTCAAGAGAGATATTGACTCTAAGCTGGAATGTGTCCAGAGGAAGAGGGCAACTCAAATGAACAAGGGTCTGGAGAACAAGCCCTATGAGGAGCGGCTTAGGGAACTGGGCATGTTTAGCCTGAAGAAGAGAAGGCTGAGAGGAGATATGATAGCCATGTATAAATATGTGAGAGGAAGCCACAGGGAGGAGGAGGGAGCAAGCTTGTTTTCTGCTTCCCTGGAGACTAGGACGCAAGGGAGCAATGGCTTCAAACTACAAGAGGGGATATTCCATCTGAACACGAGGAAGAACTTCCTGAGTGTGAGAGCCGTTCAGCAGTGGAACTCTCTGCCCCGGAGTGTGGTGGAGGCTCCTTCTTTGGAAGCTTTTAAGCAGAGGCTGGATGGCCATCTGTCAGGGGTGATTTGAATGCAATATTCCTGCTTCTTGGCAGAATGGGGTTGGACTGGATGGCCCATGAGGTCTCTTCCAACTCTTTGATTCTATGATTCTATGATTCTATGATTCTATGATTCTAGGTGAGGGGAGGGGGGGGGGCTGCAGCCGGGCATTCTTCCTTGTCATAAGAATAATGCATTGGGCCCCTAGAACCCCAGAGTTAGGAGAGACCCCCAGAGGCCATCCAGTCCAACCCCCTTCTGCCAGGCAGGAAAGCACAACCCAAGCCCTCCCCATAGATGGCCATCCAGGCATCCAAATGAAATGTGCTAGGGATTCAGGGGTCTTAGGCCCCATCAACACTGCCGTTTGCAGAATATGGAGTTGAACTGCATTATATTAACTGACCATAGAATGCATTTTCAGTCTTCATTATATGGCTGTGTCAATGGGGCCTCAGTATTGATTGATTGATTGATTTATAGCATTTATATGCCGCTTTTCTCACCCCTGGGGGGACTCAAAGCGGTTTACAAATAGATGGCAAAATTCCATGCCTTGCATTGGGTACCTGACATGATGCCAATGCATAACAGTTACAACAAAAACCATAATTAACATAAATCGAAATTAAACCATACATCAACAGCATTAAAACAATAAAACAGTCTCGCCAGTTGTATTGCCATTCCAGTCTATGTCTCTCTAAAGCTCTACATGCATCAGTAGAGCACAAAGTGGATATGAGTCCAACATGTGATGCAGCAGCTAAAAAGGCGAATGCAATTCTAGGCTGCCCCATTGGGATCCAGTGTTTAGCTGGAAGGCAGTGATAGTGTGGCAGAATGGGGCTGGACTAGATAACCCTTCTGGCCCCTTACAGCCATAGAATCCCTTACAGCCATAGAATTACAGCCATAGAATCCAAGAGTTGGAAGAGACCTCATGGGCCATCCAGTCCAACCCCATTCTGCCAAGAAGCAGGAATATTGCATTCAAATCACCCCTGACAGATGGCCATCCAGCCTCTGTTTAAAAGCTTCCAAAGAAGGAGCCTCCACCACACTCCGGGGCAGAGAGTTCCACTGCTGAACGGCATGGCTTCCCTAGATCTAGACACTAGGCTCCTCTTGATGCAGGCCAAAATCCCATTGGCTTTTTTTGCTGCCATATCACATTCCTGGCTCATGTTTAACTTCCTCTCCACGCGGACTCCAAGATCTTTTTCACACGTCCTGCTCTCAAGCCAGGCATCATCGTCCCTCATTCTGTCTCTTTGCATTTCGTTTTTCCTGCCTAAGTGGAGTCTCTTGCATTTGTCACTGTTGAACTTCATTTTGTTAGTTTTGGCCAGTCATCTCTCTAATCTGTCAAGATCGTTTTGAATTCTGCTCCTGTCCTCTGGACTATTGGCTCTCCCTCCCAATTTGGTCCCGTCTGTAAACTTGATGATCCTGCCTTCTAGCCCTTCATCTAAGTCATTAATAAAGATCTTGATCAGGACCTTAGGGAGAATCACCCACCCTCTGGGTTCGTCCACTTAACCAATTCCAGATCCACCTCACCGTAGTTTTGCCTCGCCCACCTTGGACTAGTTTCCTTGCCAGAAGGTCATGGGGGACCTTGTCAAAGAAGGCCTTCCTGAAATCCAGGTACGCCACATCCACGGCATCATTCCCCGCATCTACCCAGCTTGTAGCTCTATCGAAGAAAGAGATCAGATGAGTCTGGCATGACTTGTTTTTGATAAATCCATGTTGACTATTAGCGATGACTGCATTTGTTTCTAAGTGTTTGCAGACCACTTCCTTCACAATCTTTCCCAGAATCTTGCCCGGTATCGACGTGAGGCTGACCGGACATGGGTCATTGTTTGGGTCGTCCTTTTTTCCCTTCTTGAAGATTGGGACCACATTGGCCCTCCTCCAATCTGCTGGAACTTCTCCCGTTCTCCAAGAACTCTCAAAGATGGTTGCCAATGGTTCCAAAATGACTTCCGCTAGTTCCTTCCATACTCTGGGGTGTAGTTGATCTGGCCCCGAAAGGAGACTTGGACTCATTTAGAGCGGCCAGGTATTCCTGGACGACTTGTTGCTCTATGTCACTCTATATATTTACACCCGTTTATATTTTGGAGAAACACAGAACTCCTTCCTTGGTGCTGCCTGGAGTAAAAGGAAAGGCCCTCTCATGGAACACAAGAGGCACAAGTGTGTGTGTGTGTGTGTGTGTGTGAGAGAGAGAGAGAGCGTAGTCCGTGTGCAGGCATTCTCCATTATCAAATAATGTTAAAAACAAACCCAAACAAACCCCAAAGCGGCAGATGTTTGGGCCGTTTGATCTCAGGTCTGAATAGAAGCAAAAAGAGAGAGAGAG
The DNA here is from genome assembly GCF_037176765.1 of Anolis sagrei. NCBI lineage: Eukaryota > Metazoa > Chordata > Lepidosauria > Squamata > Anolidae > Anolis > Anolis sagrei. The sequence continues at coordinate 273,903,379 of NC_090023.1, read as the reverse complement.
AAAGAGAGAGCCTGGAGTCTCTCCTGAGTGTGGAAAAGGAAGAAAAGAGGGGAGGAAGGGGCATATTTGGGGGCAGGGGAGTCACAAAGAGAGGGGGTAGGGGCTCAGGCTTTGATCTCCCCCTTGCCCATAAGGGCCTGGAGTGGATGGAGGGCTGCCTGCCTGCCTTTTGTGGGGCACCTCGGGAGCCCCTTGTACTTTGCCGGATGGGAGGAAAGCCACTTGAGGCCAGGAGAGCCTCCTCCTCCTCCTCCTGCTCAGCCTCTTTGATAGAGGGAGGCCTTTGCTGGTCAAGTGCAGCGGCCTTGGCTGACTCCATCCCCCCCCCTTCAGCGGGTGAGCACAAGAGACCCCTCTTTTCCTGGCCGCACAAGAGACCCCTCTTTTCCTGATCCCGTCTCCAGTGAAGGGAACCCAGCCACCCTATTTGGACCCAGAAGCCCGACTCTCAACTGTTCCTCCTGCAAAGTCTCCCACAGAACCCAGAAACAGAAGGACAGAGCCACTGGCAGCCAGGTGGTTGCATCCACACTACAGAATTATAGCAGTCTGACACCACATTAACTAACTACCATGGCTCAATGCTATGGATTCCTGGTAAGATGCCGTATTTGCCCTTCTCTGCCATACAGCTCTGGTGCTGCCAGAAACAATGAACTCCAGAGTTGCATAGCCAGAGTTACATAGCCACGGTGGTCCAGGCTCTCATTGCATCCAGGATAGACTACTGTAACACAGTCTACATGAAATTGCCTTTGAAGACTGCTCGGAAGCTTCAACTAGTCCAACAAGAGGCATCCAGGTTGATAACTGGGGCAGCGTACAGGGAGCATACAACTCCCATGTTACGCCAGCTCCACTGGCTGCCAGTTTGCTACCGGGCACCATTCAAAGTGCTGGCTTTGACCTAGAAAGCCCTCAACAGCCTTGGCCCAGTTTACCTGTCCGAACGCATCTCCCTCTATGAACCTCCATGGAGATTAACAACCTCCAAGGAGGCCCTGCTTTCTGTCCCACCATTGTCACAGGTGCGATGGGTGGGGGCGAGAGAGGAGGGGACTTTTCAGTGATTGCCCCCCTCCCCTCCCAGGCTATGGAACTCCCTTCCGGCTGAGATCAGATCAGCCCCCTCCCTCCTGTCCTTCAGAAGGATGGAAAAGACCGGGCTGTGGGACCAAGCTTTCGGGACAGAGCAATAAAGCAGCAATACCTTACCAGGTCAATTAGATTCAACGAAGGTGATCAAGATAGTTTTAAACAATGTATTCTAATGTTGAGACAAATGTTTTTAATGTTTATGTATACATGTAAGAATTCATGTCCTGGCATTGAATGTCTGCCGTATATTTATTTATTTCGGGTACTTCTACCTCGCCCTTCTCAACCCCCTAAGGGGGACTCAGGGTGGCTTCCAACCAGCATCCATTTGATGCCTACAATTCGACACAATAAAATACAAAGTAACAATAATTATAAACAGTTAAAAACATTACATTAATACAATAAAATGCCAGCCTGGTGGCCATCGTTTTGCCAAGTCCGTAATTAATAAATTAATTCCGCTTATCATAGTCCGTTTCCAAAGCTTTGGTCGTCATTGTCCATTGTCAGTCTGCCAGATTATCCAAAGGTCTGGCCCCGTATCCATGTTTTTAATTTCCTTCTGAAAGAGAGGAGGGATGATGATGATCTAATTTCCCCGGGGAGTGAATTCCACAGGCGGTGGGCTACCTCCGAGAAGGCCCTGTCCCTCGTCCCCGCCAATCTCATCTGTGACAAGGGCAGGGCCGAGGGACAGGGCCTTCTCAGTGGTGGCCCCCCGCCCTGAGTCCCCTGAGTCGGGGTGAGAGAGGCGGAATGTACATGTTTCAAATCAACCAATCAATAAATGGAACCTTGACATTGAAAGTGGTACCAAACTGCTATAATCCCTCACCCCCCCCCCCCTCCTGGGGTCAAATTACTAAACTGACAAACTTGACACTACAGCAGAGAGTTCCACAGGTAGCAGGAGCCCTTGTAATATTAAAAATGTGCTTTTTGCGAGCCTAGCAGTAGCTGCCGCCACCCAGGAGACATTTTGATACTTTTTAGCAACAATCTTCCCCCTTTTTAGTTATATTGTTTTTAACCCTTACATCAATATGGTTATCATTAACTTTTGCTTCTTTGTATCTCTTTTCGTCTCCTCGAGTCCTTTCTGCTTGAGTCCACCTTTCCGCAGCCGGCCTAGTGGCCACGTGGGCCACAGGGCCCCAAAGCCCTACACAGGCCTTGCAATGGGGCCATTCCCTCCATTTTCCCCATTCGTACCACCCTCCCATTTCCCCAAGCCACTTTGGCCAAACTTCATCCCCCCCCCCCACCCCAGCATGGATATCCAGGGTCTCCAGAGTTTTGTCGAAGGCTTTCATGGCTAGAATCACTGTCCATGGTCTAGAGGCATTCTCTCCTGACGTTTCGCCTGCATCTCTGGCAAGCATCCTCAGAGGTAGTGAGGTCTGTTGGAAGTAGGAAAGTGGGTGTGTTCTGTGGAATGACCAGGGTGGGACAAAGCATTGGAAAGGGGTTTGGCAGATTACTGTGAGCTGGCCTCACTTTCCCCTGATTGACGAAAACACCTCGGTGGCTTCTTCTTCAACTTCATGAGATTTATTTGGGAATATCAGGCTTCTTCGTCACACCATGTGCATGGACCTACAGGGTGGCCTGTAACCAGTACCGGTAACTGCATATCAGGGCTCAGTATCCGTGCTTCAGGTTTCGCTATCCGCACCTTGGATCTCACTATCTATGGAAGTTTTAAATTATAGAATCATAGAATCCTAGAATCCTAGAGTTGGAAGAGACCTCCTGGGCCCTCATCCAGTCCAACCCCATTCTGGCAAGAAGCAGGAATATTGCATTCAAATCACCCCTGACAGATGGCCACCCAGCCTCTGTTTAAAAGCTTCCAAAGAAGGAGCCTCCATCACACTCTGGGGCAGAGAGTTCCACTGCTGAACGGCTCTCACAGTCAGGAAGTTCTTCCTCATGTTCAGATGGAATCTCCTCTCTTGTAGTTTGAAGCCATTGTTCCATTGCGTCCTAGTCTCCAGGGAAGCAGAAAGGAAGCTTGCTCCCTCCTCCTCCTCCCTGTGGCTTCCTCTCACATACTTATACACGGCTATCATATCTCCTCTCAGCCTTCTCTTCTTCAGGCTAAACATGCCCAGCTCCTTAAGCCGCTCCTCATAGGGCTTGTTCTCCAGACCCTTGATCATTTTAGTCGCTCTCCTCTATAGCTCTATTTCAAGTGCGGAAGGGAGCAGCGTGGAGCAGGTTGCAATGCCCCACTGCCAACCATTCAGAACTTAATGAGAAGGGCTCGCCCCATAGGGTTTGGATCCAGGCTGCTTCAAGGAACTCACTGGCCTTGCTGTTTCCGAGGGAAAATGGTTCTATTCAGGAAGCGGTGAACTGGCTGCAAGGGCCTCTCGCTGGGCTCCTTCCAGGTACCAAACATGGCTGGAAAAAAAATTTCCCTGTCAATGGAAGGAGAGCAAGGACAATAGCAAGACCTGGGCAGGTCTGTTGGTATCTGAATTAACTGAATTAAGAAAGGTGTTTGGGAAATGCCACCTTTTACTGATTGCTCTTTACAGTCTGTTGTGTGTTGCCATGCATTAAAGTCAGCTTCACGGCAGTTAAGAGCAACAGGAAAGATCCAAACCTGCCCCTTGAATTGGGCTTGGGCATAAGTGGGAGGCCGTTCCACAGGACCAGTGTTTTTCAGTGGGACTTATGGATGGATGGGAGTTTTCCAAGAGTGAAATACTCAAGGCGCAATTGCAAACAGTACCAACAAAGAGAGAAAAATAGGACAAGTGCAAAGAAGCCAGAATGGATGTCCAAAGAACTTCTAACTGTGCTAAGACTCAAAAGAGACATACACAAGAAGTGGAAAAAGGGAGAAATCACCAAAGAAGAATTCAAACAAATAGCCAAGTCCTGTAGGGAAAAGGTCCACAAGGCTAAAGCACAAGAGAGTAGATTCCATCTGAACATGAGGAAGAACTTCCTCGGTCTTCTCACAAAAAGAGAGTCTTCAACCTCAGCAAGATGGAGTGGATGAGGGATTGGAGGACATCCAACCCCAAATTGGGAAAGAAGTCGTCCAGGAATACCTGGCCGCTCTTAATGAGTTCAAGTCCCCAGGGCCAGATCAACTACACCCCAGAGTATTGAAGGAACTAGCGGAAGTCATTTCGGAACCATTGGCAACCATCTTTGAGAGTTCTTGGAGAACGGGAGAAGTTCCAGCAGATTGGAGGAGGGCCAATGTGGTCCCAATCTTCAAGAAGGGAAAAAAGGATGACCCAAACAATTACCGTCCGGTCAGCCTCACGTCGATACCAGGCAAGATTCTGGAAAAGATTGGTAAGGAAGTGGTCTGCAAACACTTAGAAACAAATGCAGTCATCGCTAATAGTCAACATGGATTTATCAAAAACAAGTCATGCCAGACTAATCTGATCTCTTTCTTCGATAGAGCTACAAGCTGGGTAGATGCGGGGAATGATGCCGTGGATGTAGCGTACCTGGATTTCAGTAAGGCCTTCTTTGACAAGGTCCCCCATGACCTTCTGGCAAGGAAACTAGTCCAATGTGGGCTAGGCAAAACTACGGTGAGGTGGATCTGTAATTGGTTAAGTGGACGAACACAGAGAGTGCTCACTAATGCTTCCTCTTCATCTTGGAAAGAAGTGACGAGCGGAGTGCCACAAGCAGGGTTCCCCCCTGGGCCCGGTCCTGTTCAACATCTTTATTAATGACTTAGATGAAGGGCTAGAAGGCATGATCATCAAGTTTGCAGACGACACCAAATTGGGAGGGAGAGCCAATACTCCAGAGGACAGGAGCAGAATTCAAAACGATCTTGACAGATTAGAGAGATGGGCCAAAACTAACAAAATGAAGTTCAACAGTGACAAATGCAAGATACTCCACTTTGGCAGAAAAAATGAAATGCAAAGATACAGAATGGGGGACGCCTGGCTCGAGAGCAGTACGTGTGAAAAAGATCTTGGAGTCCTCGTGGACAACAAGTTAAACATGAGCCAACAATGTGATGTGGCGGCAAAAAAAGCCAATGGGATTTTGGCCTGCATCAATAGAAGCATAGTGTCTAGATCTAAGGAAGTAATGCTACCCCTCTATTCTGCTTTGGTTAGACCACATCTGGAATATTGTGTCCAATTCTGGGCACCACAATTCAAGAGAGATGTTGACAAGCTGGAAAGTGTCCAGAGGAGGGCGACTAAAATGATCAAGGGTCTGGAGAACAAGCCCTATGAGGAGCGGCTTAGGGAACTGGGCATGTTTAGCCTGAAGAAGAGAAGGCTGAGAGGAGATATGATAGCCATGGATAAATATGTGAGAGGAAGCCACAGGGAGGAGGAGGGAGCAAGCTTGTTTTCTGCTTCCTTGGAGACTAGGACGCGGAACAATGGCTTCAAACTACAAGAGAGGAGATTCCATCTGAACATGAGGAAGAACTTCCTGACTGTGAGAGCCGTTCAGCAGTGGAACTCTCTGCCCCGGAGTGTGGTGGAGGCTCCTTCTTTGGAAGCTTTTAAGCAGAGGCTCGATGGCCATTTGTCAGGGGTGATTTGAATGCAATATTCCTGCTTCTTGGCAGGGGGTTGGACTGGATGGCCCATGAGGTCTCTTCCAACTCTATGATTCTATGATTCTATGATTCTATGACTGTGAGAGCTGTTCAGCAGTGGAACTCTCTGCCCTGGAGTGTGGTGGAGGCTCCTTCTTTGGAAGCTTTGAAACAGAGGCTGGGTGGCCATCTGTCAGGGGTGCTTTGAATGCAATATTCCTGCTTCTTGGCAGAATGGGGTTGGACTGGATGGCCCAGGAGGTCTCTTCCAACTCTTTGATTCTATGATTCTATGAGTGGCTGAACTGCCCACCCAGAAGCACTCACTGCAGCTTCTAATAGGAGAAGGAGAGCAAGGATGAGAGTGTCAGGATGCTTGGTGAGCTCTGCTGCCTGCGATAAGACTGGGACACGGAGCCTCTTGACCCAGACAGGTGTCCTTTGGCTGCTGACCCGTGGCGGCTACCGGATCCCTCACAACTCCATCCGCAGGAGCCCAGAAGGGTGCTTGCTGCCTGCTCAATAGGGCCTCTCCCCCATTAAGAAGAAAGAGAGAGAGAGAGATAAAGGGACTCCATTATCTCCCCGCCTTGCTTCCCTGCTCGAGGCTTAATGGCTCCAGAGGCTCCCTGGGGCAGCCCCCCAACCAGGAGGCCAGATAATGACCAGGCCCCCTCCGTCCTCCGAGCCGGAGCCTGGCAGAGAGTCAATATTGACAAGGCCGGCAATTGCTCCCATCCGCATCTCTAGGGCTGGGCCCCATTTGGAAGATATCTCCCTCTCGCAGAGTCTCAAGGTGGGTGGGTTGTGGGCTGGGAGGGGAAAGCAAACAGGAGGGGCCCGGGACCCTGTTACTCTTCAACTCACAAGTAGCAACAGCAGGACCCAACCCCTACACTTCCTGAAAAGCAGGCACTGAGCTGAGCTGGAACACCTCCATTGCGTGGATTGGGCTTCTCCTGTGGGATAGACTACTGCTATGGACTCAACATGGGGCAGCCCCTGAAAAATGTCCAGGAGCTGCAGCTAGAGGAAAACACATCTTGTTGGGTGGGCGTTTCAGCCATCAAAACATTACTGGTCTTACGGGAACCGCTCCCAATGCATGTCCAAGTTCAATTCATGGCACTGGTTTGGATCCTTGTTGTTGTCCGTTACTGCTGGCTATGAATGAGAGACCTCCAAGTCACAGCCCTTCTCAGGTCTTGAGTCAGGGTCTCCAGGGCTTCTTTGCTTGATTCCCTCTACCTGTGAGGGGGTCTTCCTCTCTTCCTACTTCCTCCTCCTTTTCCAAGCATTACTGCCTTGGCCTGGCCAAAGTGGGACAGCCTGAGTTGAGCCTCCTTGGCTTTGAGGGAAAGGTCTGTTTCCGTTTGCTCTCAGGCCCATTTCTCGGCCTTTTCAGCAGCCCACCCCAGCCCCAGACAGAGCTCTCCTCCAGCGCCACGCTTCAAAGCAGCTCATTTCCTTCCCATCCGCTGTCCAGCTTTCACAAGCACAGAGATAGGACTAATGCGATGACATGGACTACCTTAACTTTAGTATTCAGCAACACTTTGATTAACTTCTGGACCTTCCCTAGTTCCTCCTGAGCTGTCTTTCCAAGCCTTCATCTTCGGATTCCGTGAATTCACTCTCAATTCTCATGACTGAGCCAAAGAATGGAAAGTCCTGAGCTAGTTCAATACCGCCAACATCTACTTTTCAGTTATGGAAATCACCTGGGCTCATTATCTTTATTTCTTCTATGAGTTGCAAGCCTGCCTTTGCATTTCCTTCCTTGGATCCTCCCACACCCTTGCTGTTCTCTCCCATTATCATGGTGCCATCTGCTTATCTCAAGTCCTCCTTTCCGCCTGAAGTGGTTAAATGGACGAACACAGAGAGTGCTCACTAATGCTTCCTCTTCATCTTGGAAAGAAGTGACGAGTGGAGTGCCGCAGGGTTCCGTCCTGGGCCCGGTCCTGTTCAACATCTTCATTAATGACTTAGATGAAGGGCTAGAAGGCAGGATCATCAAGTTTGCAGACGACACCAAATTGGGAGGGAGAGCCAATAGTCCAGAGGACAGGAGCAGAATTCAAAGGGATCTTGACAGATTAGAGAGATGGGCCAAAACTAACAAAATGAAGTTCAACAGTGACAAATGCAAGATACTCCACTTTGGCAGAAAAAATGAAATGCAAAAATACAGAATGGGGGACGCCTGGCTCGAGAGCAGTACGTGTGAAAAAGATCTTGGAGTCCTCGTGGACAACAAGTTAAACATGAGCCAACAATGTGATGTGGCGGCAAAAAAAGCCAATGGGATTTTGGCCTGCATCAAGAGGAGCCTAGTGTCTAGATCTAAGGAAGTAATGCTACCCCTCTATTCTGCTTTAGTTAGACCACATCTGGAATATTGTGTCCAATTCTGGGCACCACAATTCAAGAAAGATATTGACAAGCTGGAATGTGTCCAGAGGAGGGCGACTAAAATGATCAAGGGTCTGGAGAACAAGCCCTATGAGGAGCGGCTTAGGGAATTGGGCATGTTTAGCCTGAAGAAGAGAAGGCTGAGAGGAGATATGATAGCCATGTATAAATATGTGAGAGGAAGCCACAGGGAGGAGGAGGGAGCAAGCTTGTTTTCTGCTTCCTTGGAGACTAGGACGCAAGGGAGCCATGGCTTCAAACTACAAGAGAGGAGATTCCATCTGAACATTAGGAAGAACTTCCTGACTGTGAGAGCTGTTCAGCAGTGGAACTCTCTGCCCCGGAGTGTGGTGGAGGCTCCTTCTTTGGAAGCTTTTAAGCAGAGGCTGGATGGCCATTTGTCAGGGGTGATTTGAATGCAATATTCCTGCTTCTTGGCAGAATGGGGTTGGACTGGATGGCCCATGAGGTCTCTTCCAACTCTTTGATTCTATGAGGCTGGATGGCCATCTGTCAGGGGTGCTTTGAATGCAATATTCCTGCTTCTTGGCAGAATGGGGTTGGACTGGATGGCCCATGAGGTCTCTTCCAACTCTTTGATTCTATGATTCTATGATTCTAAGTTCTTCCCCTTTAAGACCAGGATTTCGGGAAGGCTTCCTCTTTCTCCTGTGGGAACTTCCCCAATTTTGAGTCCCTTGAGGTGCTGCCATGGACCTGGCTGACTGATTCTTGAATAAGCTTCCCAGAATGGGCCAGGCCTTGCTCTTGGCCCTTGGGTGTCCTGGTCAAGGCCCAATCCTGAGAGTTCATCCTCCTGGAGATACCAAAGCCCTGGCCAAGGCAGGATGCTGCCAAGCAGAAGCCACAAGGCTAGCAAATGGAGAAAACAGACACACAACACAGGGCTTTCAAGGCAGTGCTCTCGCCCTGAGCTCTTTCCACCTCCTGAATCCTAGAAAAGCCTGGCTTGAGTATTTGGGCATATGACAAGATGGCAGGAAATGGCAATGGTGCTTGGGAAGGAAGGAGGGAAAAGAGGAAGGGTGCCTTCCAGGTGGAGAGGCTTCATAAAGCCTTCTCGGTGGTGGCTCCTCGGCTGTGGAACACCCTTCCCGTGGACATCAGACTGGCTCCTTCCCTGATGATATTCCGCAGGAAATTAAAGACTTGGCTGTTCAAGAAGGCGTTCGAACAAGAAGTGCAATGATTGGTAATTGACTAGGAATGGAACAATGGAAAATGATACTGGATTATGGTTTTGACGATGAGACGACGCGGAATGGCTTTTGCAGTAATGATGATGTTTTTGATGATGATGTTTTTTGTTAATGATGGACTGTGGATTATTTTATATTGTGTCTTGCATTTTGAACCTTGTTCTTTCTATGTGTTGTACACCGCTGTGAGTCGCCCCTGGGCTGAGAACAGCGGTATAGAAGCAAAGTAAGTAAGTAAATAAATAAATAAATAAATAAATTTTGGGGAACGGAACTGCATGGAGCAATGACAGCTGGATCACAAGGGAATTTTATTTATTTATGTATTTACTTTATTTGTATACTGCTGTTCTCAGCCCTTAGGCGACTCACAGCAGTTAACAACAAGAACAGCAAAAACAGCAAAAATTCAATGCTACAATAACACGGTATAAAACAGTTAACCTCGTAACACATAGCCATTCACTAGCATCTCATCACTAAAAACGTGATCTAGATCCGTCATCCATTGTTCCATTCCTATGTTCCATTACCAGATTGCACTAAATTACTCAAATGCCTGCACAAACATCCAGGTCTTCACCTTTTTGCGGAATACCATTAGAGATGGTGCTAGTCTAATGTCCGTAGGAAGGGCGTTCCACAGCCGAGGAGCCACCACCGAGTAGGCCCTCTCTCTCGTCCCCGCCAGCCGAGCTTGAGAAGCAGGCGGGATTGAGAGCAGGGTCTCCCCGGAAGATCTCAAAGTCCTGGTGGGTTCATAGGCAGAGATGCGGTCGGATAGGTAGCTTGGGCCGGAACCGTTTAGGGCTTTAAAGGCCAACGCCAGCACTTTGAATTCAGCCCGGTAGCAGATCGGTAGCCAGTGGAGTTGGCGCAACAGGGGGGGGTTGTATGCTCCCTGCGCTCCGCTCCTGTTAAGATCATGGCTGCCGAGCGTTGGACTAGTTGGAGCTTCCGAGCCGTCTTCAAAGGCAACCCCACGTAGAGAGCGTTGCAGTAGTCTAAACAGGATGTAACCAGAGCGTGGACTACTGTGGCCAAGTCAGACTTCCCAAGTTACTTCTTTGCTGCTAAAGAAGCTGAAACCTTTTATTGCCTTTTGCCCAAATGTGGCCAAGAAGGGGCCACACTGAAACCCCTCCAGGTCACCTTAATGGGCGGACACCAAAGGAACTTCTGGGCCAGAACCCAGGCTGGGACTTGGACCTCTTCCCTTTGTTGACATCCTGGTCCCATGAAGAAGCCTGTGAGGCTTCGACAGCTTGCGTGATGCGCATCCTGCATTTGGGTTGCCCAGTCAAGTTGCCAGGACTGGTGGAGGTTGTTGGACTGGGAAATCTCCCCATCTGCTCCATTGCGCTTTGTGGGTTGGGGGCTGGGAGCCTGCCGCCTTTGTAATCAGGTGGGATTTGGGCAAGGAGGAGCGGATCCCTGGTGCCCCAGGAGTGATGAGATCTCCTCCATCTCTGGGGATTTTCCTTCTGGGGGAGTTTTGGGCACAATCCTTTTGCATGAGAAAGGCTCCTCTTAATTGGGAACTTGGGGCGGGGCATTTGCTCAGCCTGCCTGGGTTTGTTTTGGGGAGGGGGCAGAGAGAGAGAAAGAGAGGGAGACCATCGATGCCAATCCGGCCCTTTGTACCTGGGGAGGTCTCCCTTGGGCTGATTCCTGAGACAATCACAAGAGAGGCCCACAAGGTGTTCATAGGGGCAGCCCCAGAGGTTAACCCCTTCCTCTCCAGGCCAGGCTGGGAGGGAAAGGGGGTCCAAAGCTGCCCCTGGGCTGGATTCCTTGCTCCCCATCTGACCAAGGAGCCCGCCTTTTTCCAAAGACCCTCCCTTGCCCAGCAGTGAGCTGCTCAGGCATAGAATCATAGAATCAATAACAGAGTGGGACGAGACCACTTGGACCATCTAGTCCATCCCCCTTTGGCCAGGAAAAGCACCCCTGACAGATGGCCATCCAGCCTCTGTTTAAAAGCCTCCAAGAAAGGGGCTTCTGCCAAACTCCAGAAGTTTCAAAGGAGCCACAGTCCCACATGGATTCTCAATAGCAAAAAAAGTCTTTGCATTATTAGACACTGAGGGTACCACACAGCCAGCCCTTGTGTTGCATAATTCTACTAACACACCAAACATGCCACTGGGTGCACGGCACATCAAGGTGTCATGTTCCATGTGCATTAAGGCACCATATGCTCTTTTCTTAAAGCCAGACAGACCTGGAAAGGACCTCCAGAGGCCGTCCAGTCCACCCTTTCTGCCAGGCCGGGAGGCACGACATGAGCTGGACTCTGGCCACAGGGAGTTTTGCTCGAGCTGCTATGGCACAAGAGGGCACTTCCCACAGTGGAACTTGCTGTGCTTTGGAACTGTGCAAACATCATTAATTCGTAGGAAGACCTTCCTTATTGGGCTTTTCTTCTCTTTAGGCACAAGGTGGACCATGGACATCTCTCCCAAATGCTTTAGTTATAACTTACTGCATGGCCAAATGGAGCTGGCCTAGACGATCTTTGGGATGCCCTGAACTCTTAAGACTCCAGGACTCCAGGGTCCTGCTTTGCTGGCATGATATACAACTGTGGTCTTAAACTGCAATGACGTGCAACAGGGCACCACACAGGAAGCTCCTGTTTGTTATGGGAGCTGTCATTGTGCAAAGGGACACATTTTGGAATGGAACACATTGAGCATGGAGCCTGTTGTGCAGGAGGTCCACACCTGCCACTGGTCCCAGTAGGCGCAGCCAAAGTTTTCAGTCAGTCTGGTGGGCGTTAGAAATAATATCATACGAAAGCTGAGTGGCACAACCTGGGGAGCACAACCAGACACAGTGAAGACATCCGCCCTTGTGCTGTGCTACTCTGCTGCTGAATACGCATGCCCAATGTGGAACACATCTCACCATGCTAAAACATGTGGCTCTTAATGAGACATGCCGCATTATCACGGGGTGTCTGCGCCCTACACGACTGGAGAAATTACACTGCTTAGCTGGTCTTGCACCACCTGGCATCCGCCGGGAAGTGGCAGCCAATAGTGAAAGGACCAAGGCAGAGACATCTCCAGCTCATCCCCTGTTTGGGTATCAGCCAGCAGACATCATTCCCACCTCAAGAAATGGGGCCACAAAGTGGAATCCACGACATGTGAGTGTGGAGAAGAGCCAACCACTGACCACCTGCTGCAATGCACCCTGAGCCCTTCTTCCACATGATGCACCAGGGAGGACCTTCTTGTGGCAACACCAGAGGCACCCCAAGGGGCCAGAGACTGGTCAAAGGACATTTCATCAACTACCAAGCTTGCAAACTCTGTGTTTTGTTTATCTGTTTGTTTGTTTAAAAATGCAATACAACTGTTTGGTCTGCCCCTGACATGATAAATAAATAGTCAGTCTGGTATCTTTCTGGCTGAGGTTATGGGAATTGTAGTCTGAAATGTATCTTCCCAAGATGTGGTGCATGCATGGATGCAGCTGACTGTCTTTCCCTCCAAAGGGAAAGGCTTTTTTCTGGGCTGGTTTGCCAGCATTGTCCTGTTCTGAGGCTGAGAGAGTGTGCCTGGCCTGAGGCCTCCCAGGGAGTTTCCATGGCTAAGGAAGGATTCAAGGCCCAAGCCCAACACTCACGTTGCCACTGAAGGCTGGCTCAGAAAAAGGCTACAAGCCCCAAGGTCTCCATCAGGTCTATGCTGAATAAACGGCTGCTTGAGAACTATGCTATACAACCTGCCATATTGACTTGAATCTAATGCTCATTGTTTTGGTCTAAATGACCTGGCCAAAACGGGGGTGCGCATTAGATTCGCATCCTATGGTTATCTTAGTACTGAGCCAAAGTCAATGGGAAAAGTGATTCAGGAACTGCGCCTGGAGCTCCTCTTTGAGGGATGTCATCGCTAATTTAATTGGCATGTCTCAATGTTATGCAAAGCTGGGATTTGTAGTTTGGTGAAGCACCAGCATTCTTTGGCAGACCTCATCAAACTACACCCCCCATGATTCCATAGCATTGAACCAAGGCAGTTAAAGTGTATCATTCTACAGTATGGATGCGCCATGCGGTTTTTGTGTCCCAACACTTTTGCATTCTAAAGAAGGAATTCTAAGCAAGAAGCAACTCTAATGCACACTTTTTTTTGGCCAGATTACGAAGAGCGCAGTTTTTGTCATTATGCATTACATTCGCCAGCAAATACTTGGTTTGGTTTCAGGATTTTAGAAGATTGAGGTGCACATTAGATTGTTGTTGTTCATTCTTTCAGTCATCTCCGACTCTTCGTGACCTCATGGGCCAGCCCACGCCAGAGCTCCCTGTCGGCTGTCACCACCCCCAGCTCCTTCAAGGTCAGTCCAGTCACTTCAAGGATGCCCTCCATCCATCTTGCCCTTGGTCGGCCCCTCTTCCTTTTGCCTTCCACTTTCCCCAGCATCATTCCCTTCTCTAGGCTTTGCTGTCTCCTCATGATGTGGCCAAAGGACTTCAGCTTTGTCTCTAGTCTCCTTCCCTCCAATGAGCAGCCAGGCTTTCTTTCCTGGAGGATGGACTGGTTGGATCTTCTCGCAGTCCAAGGCACTAGATTAGATTAGACCAGAGTAAATACGGGTTATGTGTAGAAGAACAATGTTTTGCAGCTTATTTTACTCTATTATTACTATTATTACATTTCTATTATTTTACACTATTATTGTTGTTATTATTATTACATTTATTATTTTACTCTCTTTATTTTTATTTGAAGGATACATTGAAGGAAGTCCTGCTCCCCATGCTCTATTCTGCTTTGGTTAGACCACACCTGGAATATTGTGTCCAGTTCTGGGCACCACAATTCAAGAGAGATATTGACTCTAAGCTGGAATGTGTCCAGAGGAGGGCGACTAAAATGATCAAGGGTCTGGAGAACAAGCCCTATGAGGAGCGGCTTGGGGAGCTGGGCATGTTTAGCCAGAAGAAGAGAAGGCTGAGAGGAGATATGATGAGAGCCATGTATAAATATGTGAGAGGAAGCCACAGGGAGGAGGAGGGAGCAAGCTTGTTTTCTGCTTCCTTGGAGACTAGGACGCAGTGGAACAATGGCTTCAAACTACAAGAGAGGAGATTCCATCTGAAGATGAGGAAGAACTTCCTGACTGTGAGAGCCGTTCAGCAGTGGAACTCTCTGCCCCGGAGTGTGGTGGAGGCTCCTTCTTTGGAAGCTTTTAAGCAGAGGCTGGATGGCCATCTGTCAGGGGTGGTTTGAATGCAATATTCCTGCTTCTTGGCAGAATGGGGTTGGACTGGATGGCCCAGGAGGTCTCTTCCAACTCTTGGATTCTATGATTCTATGATTCTAAAACACTAAACATGCACCCAGATGCACATCCACAGACACCCATGTGCCACAGCTCTGCAAGTGCAGCTCTGGATGTGCCATTTGGGCACGTTGGAGGGCACTGCGCATGCGAAAACTTGGCATGGCTCTCTCTTTGGGAAATGAGTAGCAGAAGCCCCTTCCTCTTGGCATCTCGAGGGGGGCTTCGATGAGAATTGGGGAGGGAAGGAAGGGAGCCTGGGAGCGAGTGCTTGGCCTGCGCCACCGGAGCCAGACACTGAGCGCATGAATGCTCTGCTTCAAAGCCGGCTCCTTCCAAGGCTCTGCTCCGCTCTCTGATCTCACCTCCAGCCAAATATTGTTTCTGGAGCCCAGCACAAGCCTCCCTCCCTTCTTGTAGGCCAGGCGTCTTCTTCCTTGGAGGCTGGAAGGAGGCAGAGAGGCCAAGGCTGGCGGGCTGAGCATGTGTGCGTGTGGAGAGTGGACGGAAGGCCCCAGACTGGGTAGCAAAGACCAGCAGAACCTCACTTCCCCCCATTGCTGTCCTGGCTGGTGGGTTGGGGCCCCAGGGCCCCCTGAATGCTGTGGAGGGAGAACCCTTGAAAGGCCAGAAGCCTTTCCTGCATCCATCATGGGTCAAGGGGCCCGCCTGCCCTCCTTTCCCAAGGGCCAACTCGTTGGAAAACAGCACAGCACTGCAAAGACAATGGCGCTGAAATGGCACAAAGGCAAACGGTGCCAAGTTGCTGGGGAATCATAGAATCCTAGAGGTGGAAGAGACCCCAAGGTGGGCCATCCAGCCCAACCCCCTTCTGCTGGGCACCATCCAAGCCCTCCCAACAGATGGCCCTTCAGCCTGTGTTGAACCTGGGGAGAGGTGGATGAGCTCCCTCTATCAGCTCCAGCTCTTCATGCGAAGGGGACATGAGAGAAGCCTCCCACAAGGATGATTAAAGCATCAAATCATCCGGGCGTCCCCTGGGCAACGTCCTTGCAGACGGCCAATTCTCGCACACCAGAAACGACTTGCAGTTTCTCAAGTCGCTCCTGACACGCCCAAAAAAAGCCTGTGTTGAACTGGAAGTGGGTCACGTCCAGAGGAGGAGCGGAAGGCAGCAGGAGCGGTGCCACCACCTGGGCCCCACCCCACCCCAGCCCTGAAGGCAGCAGCCCTGAATCCAGACAAGACAGAGGTCCTACTGGTCAGTCGTAAGGCCGAACAGGGTATAGGGTTACAGCCTGTGCTGGATGGGGTTACACTCCCCCTGAAGACGCAGGTTCGCAGCTTGGGAGTGATCCTGGACTCATCGTTGAGCCTGGAACCCCAGGTCTCAGCGGTGGCTGGGAGAGCTTTTGCGCAATTAAAACTTGTGCACCAGTTGCGCTCGTACCTTGGGAAGTCTGATCTGGCCACGGTGGTCCACGCTCTTGTTACATCCCGAATAGACTACTGCAATGCGCTCTACATGGGGTTGCCCTTGAAGACTGTTCGGAAACTTCAACCAGTCCAGCGAGTGGCAGCCAGATTGCTCACCGGAGCGACATACAGGGAGCATACCACCCCCCTGCTATGCCAGCTCCACTGGCTGCCGATTCAGTTCCGAGCACAATTCAAGGTGCTGGTTTTGACCTATAAAACCCTGTACGGTTCCGGTCCAGTGTATCTGTCCGAACGTATCTCCCTCTACGTCCCACCTCGGACTCTGAGATCATCTGGGGAGGCCCTGCTCTCGACCCCACCACTGTCACAAGTGAGGCTGGTGGGGACGAGGAGCAGGGCTTTCTCAGTGGTGGCCCCTCACCTGTGGAACTCACTCCCAGGGGAAATCAGAGCATCATCATCCCTCCTCTCCTTCAGGAGGAGGGTGAAGACGTGGCTATGGGACCAGGCTTTTGTGCACTCCGGCAATTAAATCAGACAACCAGGCGAGTAAGACCAGCAGGATTGATGAAGTGGAACGTAAAACTAGATCTATGAGTAGCGAACGCTGACCATGTAAGAGGAGAAACTGGGTTTGCATTTGGTTTTATTGATTTTATTGATTTTATGGTTATAATGTATATTTGGTGTTAACTGTGTATTGATGTAATTTTGTGTTGATTGTTTTTATGATGCAGGCATCAAATTGTGCCTTGCTTCTGTAAGCCGCCCTGAGTCCCCTTCAGGGTGAGAAGAAAGGCGGGGTAAAAGAACCCCAAATAAATAAATAAATAAATAAATAAGGCACAGAGGCAACCCCCTGTTCTCACTGCTTTCGCTTCGAAGGACTTGTTTGTTTTGGAAAGGGCTAGTTTTTCCCCTCCTCCTCCTCCTCGTCCTGCCTTCCTGCCTCTTCCCTCATTTCTCCACATTTATTGGAACTAGGAAGCCCTTTGAAAGGTCTGAGCGGCATGTGCAAATTCCAAGGAGTGGGGAGAAAAAAGGGGGGCTTCCTTCCCAGCTTCCTCTCTCCCACCCCCCACCCCCAAGAAACCCCTGCACCTGCAGGATGTGGGCTTAATGCAAAATGGGGGAGATTTGGGGGGGGGGGGTCTGTCTGACAGAAGAGAGAAGAAGGCAGGAGGAGGAGGGGAGGCTGTGGCCCTGCCCATGCCCAAATCCCACACTGATCATGGCACGACACACGGCCAGGAGCCATGCCAACACAGCTACTGAGCGTGTGCCCTGCCCTCATGCCCATGCATCATGCCCTGTGTGCAATGGGGAACACTGCGCAGGGACTTTCCTTGCAACCCCAGGAGGAGTCAATGTGACACTGAATTGTACGCCGCCATCTGATGGTGTGCCCTTCAGAACTCTGCAAATAGTATTATTTTACTCACACAAAAACACACTATGCCACAGCAAACGAGATCTATATGTTGGATTTCGTATCACAAAATCACAAGTCGGACATTTCCCAAGCGTCGAGGACTGTATGATTTATTATTATTATTATTATTATTATTATTATTATTATTATTATTATATTATTATGCCCACTGTGCCAGCAGGACTGAAGACTGACAGGTTGCAGGTTTGAATCCGGGGAGAGGTGGATGAGCTCCCTCTGTCAGCTCCAGCTCCTCATGTGGGGACATAAGAGAAGCCTCCCATAAGGATGATAAAAACATCAAATCATCCAGGCGTCCCCTGGGCAACGTCCTTGCAGGCGGCCAATTCTCTCACACCAGAAGCGACTTGCACTTTCTCAAGTCGCTCCTGACATGACAAAAAAATTATTATTATTATTATTATTATTATTATTATTATTATTATTATTTTACTGACACAAAAGCACAGTATGTCACAGAAAACGATATCTCTATGCTGGATTTCATATCACAAAATCACAAGTCGAACACTTCCCAAGCTGTCAAATCAAACACTTCTCATGCTGGTTGATGCTGCCAGAGCCTTTGCCATTCGATTTTGAGGTCTTGATAGCGGCTGAGTTTTTCCTGTTGTTTTTCCTCAGTGCGACTGTCACTTGCAATGGCGACACCAATAATCCAGACTTTTTTCTTTTCCACAATCGTGATGTCTGGTGTGTTGTGTTCCAAAACTTTGTCAGTCTGGATTTGAAAGTCCCACAGGATTTTTGCATGTTCATTTTCCACGACCTTTGCGGGTTTATGATCCCACCAATTAATAATAATAATAATAATAATAATAATAATAATAATAATAATAATAATAATATCCCGCTTTATCTCTCCCAAAGGAGACTCAAATCAGCTTAACATAAAAGTATGAGCATCCAATTTAAAATGTGCAAAAATGCAAACATTAAATCACTGAGAAGCCTGAGCTATTTATTTTATTTATCGTGTCATCCGCAACCAGAACATTGTATTACATTTCTAACAGAACAAAACAAACAAACAGATAAAACACACACACACACACACACACACATTTTGCAAACTTGGTAGCTGATTAAATGCAAAGCCTGATCTGGCTTTGCATTAATCACATAAAATAATATAACAACAACAACAATTTTGTGTGATTGACTTTTAAATGGACATAATGATAGTAGTAATAATGATTATTGTTCTTATCATTCTGAAAGGTAAATTCTCCAGTGAGATATAAGGGTCAAAGCAGGGATCCACCAGCATGGAAACTCACATTTGGAGCGTGCAGGTCTTTGACTCTCAAAATTTCTCCTTCTCTTTCTCTTCTGAAGGTGGGTTCTGTCTGTCTTAAATGGAAATTATGCCGGGAGTCCAACTCAGATCCTTAACAACATAACTACGCCTTGGGTTTTGCAATGTCACCACCTCTGCTTTCAATAATTCGAATGCTTACCATAGTTAAGCTTACCATAGACATTCTATATTTTGCCAGGTTTTCAGTGGGTTTAATTTGTCTGCAAATTGTCCTCTCTTCTGTTAGTTTCTCGTTTCCTTTTCTTGTCTTTTGTGTCATTGCTCTAAACCACCCCGAGAAGGTTTGACTCAAAGGCAGAATGCGAACGTCTTTATCGATAAACCCTTTTAAAAACCCCTCTGGCATCACATTCAAATCCGTCAATGTCTAGAAGTCTTTTGGAGTAGAAACACCTCCCCTCTCCCAAGGACCTTGAGGATCAAGGGGGGCCCTGAGGGAGGTGGGGCCCTAGAATCATAGAATCAAAGAGTTGGAAGAGACCTCCTGGGCCATCCAGTCCAACCCCATTCTGCCAGGAAGCAGGAATATTGCATTCAAATCACCCCTGACAGATGGCCACCCAGCCTCTGTTTCAAAGCTTCCAAAGAAGGAGCCTCCACCACACTCCCTCCAGGGCAGAGAGTTCCACTGCTGAACGGCTCTCACAGTCAGGAAGTTCTTCCTCATGTTCAGATGGAATCTCCTCTCTTGTAGTTTGAAGCCATTGGGGGCCAACCCTTCCATGGGGTTGGCCCCCATCCCTGCAGGCAGTCCTCTCAACACTGGGAGGAAACCCAGAGTGCCGATGGCAGTCACCTTGAGTCCCTAATTGGGAGAACAACGGAGAGGCACAGAAATGGCATAAACAAACACAGAAGTGGAACTGTCTCCACTCCTAGGCAAACAGGCAGCCTTTCGAAGCTGGGAGGGAAACCCAAGCTGGGAAGAGTAGCCTCAGGCACGCCAACACTGGAGGGCTTCCAGCAAGCCAATGGGATTTTGGCCTGCATCAATAGGAGCCTAGTGTCTAGATCTAGGGAAGTCATGCTCTCCATCCTCTATTCCGCTTTGGTTAGACCACGTCTGGAATATTGTGTCCAATTCTGGGCACCACAATTCAAGAGAGATATTGACTCTAAGCTGCAATGTGTCCAGAGGAGGGCAACTAAAATGATCAAGGGTCTGGGGAATAAGCCCCATGAGGAGTGGCTTAAGGAGCTGGGCATGTTTAGCCTGAAGAAGAGAAGGCTGAGAGGAGACATGATGAGAGCCATGTATAAATATGTGAGAGGAAACCACAGGGAGGAGGAGGGAGCAGGCTTGTTTTCTGCTGCCCTGGAGACTAGGACATGAAGCAATGGCTTCAAACTACAAGAGATTCCACCTGAAGATGAGGAAGAACTTCCTGACTGTGAGAGCCGTTCAGCAGTGGAACTCTCTGCCCCGGAGTGTGGTGGAGGCTCCTTCTTTGGAAGCTTTTAAACAGAGGCTGGATGGCCATCTGTCAGGGGTGATTTGAATGCAATATTCCTGCTTCTTGGCAGAATGGGGGTGGACTGGATGGCCCAGGAGGTCTCTTCCAACTCTTTGATTCTATGATTCTAAGTTCAGGGCTATGGCTTCCTTCATGGCAGGTGCCACGGTGGGCATTACTCCACCAAAGCCCTGTGTGGAACGAACCTCCAGAGCCCCCAGTGGCAGTTCTCCCATTTCAGAGCTTAAAACCCAACCACCCCATTGGGGTTCCCCTTTCCAGGTTGCCCTTGGCCTCCTTGGCAAACCCCAGCACTGGTCAGTGGGTCAAGAGTGCCCTCTGGGGGCCAGAAGGGGAACCGCCAGGCCCCCCTCCGACCCTCTCCTCTGGCCTGAACTGCTCACCCTCAGTCAGGTTGGGTTGGACAGCCCTTGGGCCTTCTTCCAACTCCATGGGTCTGTGACTCAGTGGCCACATCTTGAAGGCCTCACAATGGGACACAGCCTCATGGCAAACACTCTTTGGGCCCATTTTGTACTGGGCACCCCATTGCCCAACATGTGGATGGGAAAGCTGGGTAGGAAGAGAGCTCTACACATACCTTGCAGCCCCAAAACAAACCGATGAGTCTGATAAGCTTCTGGGGCCATGTTTTGAGAGAGCAAGAGGCAGTGGGCAAGGTGACCGCGTTGGGCAAAGTAGAAGGCAGGAAGGAGGAGGAGAGGGAGGCTACACTCCAGGGGCACACAGCCTTTGCACATAACAACAACAACAACAACAACAATGGTGGAAATATGATCAAGGCTATCAACACCTGGGCCATCCCTGACATTAGATACACAGATGGGATTGTGATCTGGACACAAGCAGAGCTGGAGGATCTGGACAGAAAAACAAGAAAACTGATGACAATCCACTCCTCATGATACCCACGTAGTGATGTTGACAGACTTGACCTGCCCAGAAAATCAGGAGGCAGAGAGGAGAGGGCTCTGCAAGGAAAACAAATGGTAGAAGAAGAGAAACACGCCCTGGCAGGTGATGGGAAAGGCAATCAAGATGGATGTAGCGTACCTGGATTTCAGGAAGGCCTTCTTGGACAAGGTCCCCCATGACCTTCTGGCAAGGAAACTAGTCCAATGTGGGCCAGGCAAAACTACGGTGAGGTGGATCTGGAATTGGTTAAGTGGACGAACACAGAGAGTGCTCACTAATGCTTCCTCTTCATCTTGGAAAGAAGTGACGAGTGGAGTGCCACAAGCAGGGTTCCGTCCTGGGCCCGGTCCTGTTCAACATCTTTAGTAATGACTTGGATGAAGGGCTAGAAGGCAGGATCATCAAGTTTGCAGACGACACCAAATTGGGAGGGAGAGCCAAGACTCCAGAGGACAGGAGCAGGATTCAAAACGATCTTGACAGATTAGAGAGATGGGCCAAAACTAACAAAATGAAGTTCAAAAGTGACAAATGCAAGATACTCCACTTTGGCAGGAAAAATGAAATGCAAAGATACAGAATGGGGGACGATGCCTGGCTCGAGAGCAGTACGTGTGAAAAAGATCTTGGAGTCCTCGTGGGGAGGAAGGTAAACATGAGCCAACAATGTGATGTGGCAGCAAAAAAAGCCAATGGGATTTTGGCCTGCATCAAGAGGAGCCTAGTGTCTAGATCTAAGGAAGTCATGCTCCCCATGCTCTATTCCGCTTTGGTTAGACCACACCTGGAATATTGTGTCCAATTCTGGGCACCACAATTCAAGAGAGATATTGACTCTAAGCTGGAATGTGTCCAGAGGAGGGCGACTCAAATGATCAAGGGTCTGGAGAACAAGCCCTATGAGGAGCGGCTTAGGGAACTGGGCATGTTTAGCCTGAAGAAGAGAAGGCTGAGAGGAGATATGATAGCCATGTATAAATATGTGAGAGGAAGCCACAGGGAGGAGGGAGCAAGCTTGTTTTCCGCTTCCTTGGAGACTAGGACGCAATGGAACAATGGCTTCAAACTACAAGAGAGGAGATTCCATCTGAACATTAGGAAGAACTTCCTGACTGTGAGAGCCGTTCAGCAGTGGAACTCTCTGCCCCGGAGGGAGTGTGGTGGAGGCTCCTTCTTTGGAAGCTTTTAAGCAGAGGCTGGATGGCCATCTGTCAGGGGTGCTTTGAATGCAATATTCCTGCTTCTTGGCAGAATGGGGTTGGACTGGATGGTGGCCCAGGAGATGTCTTTTCCAACTCTTTGATTCTATGATTCCATGATTCTAAGAACCAACATTGAGGGAAATCAAGATTGACTTTTAAATGGACATAATGATAGTAATAATAATGGTTATTGTTCTTATCATTCTGAAAGCAGGCAGGCAAATTCTCCAGTGAGATATAAAGGTCGAAGCAGGGATCCACCAGCATGGAAACTCACATTTGGAGCGTGCAGGTCTTTGACTCTCAAATTTCTCCTTCTCTTTCTCTTCTGAAGGTGGATTCTGCCCTTCTTAAATGGAAATGATACAGGGAGTCCAACTCTCCATAGTTAATACCTTTTTCTTATGTGAGCAGTGAAGACAATCTATACTTTGCCAGGTTTTCAGCTTCAAGTGCAAAAGACAAAGACAAAATACCATAAAAGCACAATCCAGAGCAGAAGAAGAAACTGGCCAAAGAAAGAAGGCTCTCTCTCCATGGACAATTCCTGGGGAAAACTAAGATCCAAATTGACAATGAAAAAACATGGCTGTGGCTCACAAATGGGACTCTGAAAAAGGACACGAAGGAGGGCCTGATTCTGGCAGCCCAAGAACAAGCCATTCCAACCAAGTCCATCAAAGCCAGAATTGAAAAGTCGACAACAGATCCCAAGTGTAGACTCTGCAAGGAAGCAGGCGAAACAATAGATCCCATCCTCAGGTGCTGCAAGAAGATCACGCAGACAGACTACAAGCAGAGGCACAACACCGTTGCTCAGAGGATTCATTGGAACTTGTGCCACAAACACCATATGCCTGCGACAAAGAACGGGTGGGATCACAAGCTGGAAAAAGTTACAGAAAGTGAGCACGTCAAACTCCTCTGGGACTTCCGAATTCAGACTGACAGTTTTGGAGCACCAGATTCCTGACTTCACAATTGTGTTAAAAAACAAAGTATGGATCGTTGATGTTGCAATCCCAGGTGACAGCAGGTTTAAAGAGAAACAACTGGAAAAGATGACACGAGATGAGGATTTAAAGATTGAACTGCACAGACTCAGGCACAAGCCAATCAAGGGGGTCCCAGAGGTTATCAACACACTGAGTGCAGTGCCTCAAGACCTTGGCCTGCACTTAAACACAATTGGCGCTGACAAAATTACCACCTGCCAGCTGCAGAAGACCACCTTACTGGGATCTGCACGCATTATTTGCCGATACATCACACAGTCCTAGACACATGGGAAATGTCTGATGTGTGATCCAATACAACAGCCAGCAGAGTGTCTACTGTGGACTCATCTTGTTGTGTTTCAAATTATTATTATTATTATTATTATTATTATTATTATTATTATTCGCACAGTCCTAGGCACTTGGGAAGTGTCCAACGTGTGATCAAATACAAAAGCCAGCATAGTGATCTTGTTTGCTGTGTACCAATCTCGTTGTGTATCTAATCATCATCATCATCATCATCATCATCATCATCATCATCATCATCATCTGCGAGAAAGGTGGGAGCGAGAGGGCCATATATACCTATGTGAGAGGAAGTCTTAGGGAGGAGGGGGCAGGCTTCCTTTCTGCTACCCTGGAGACTAGGACGCAATGAAGCCATGGCTTCAAACAACAGGGAAGAAAGGAGACTCCACCTGAACATTGAGAAGAACTTCTTCACTGTGAGGAGAGCTGTTCAGCAGAGGAACTCTCTGTCCTGGAGGGAGTGTGGTGGAGGCTCCTTCCTTCTTTGGAAGCTTTTAAACAGGGGCTGGATGGCCATCTGTCAGGGGTGCTTTGAATGCAATTTTCCTGCTTCTTGGCAGAATGGGGTTGGATTGGATGGCCCAGGAGGTCTCTTCCCACTCTCGGATTTGGTGATTCTATATAGACACACCCTATGTGCGAGCAGACATATCTAGCTCTGCCTTTTGAATCTGGGACCCATAAATGTACATGACACAAATGCACATGACATAAAGGCTCCGCTTCACCTCTGCAATCGATGGGTCCATGAATTTATTGGGTTTTGCCGGTGCTGCTGAGAAATGAAAGGCCAAGCCCGTCCCTCCTTTCCAGCTGCGGCCGCCCTTCATTTCCCACATCTCGTTGCCTTCCGCTTTTTAATTTCTCAGCTGGGAAGAAATAAAAATCGAATGGGAATTGGCTGGGCTGCATCTCTTGATCTCTCAAAGGCTCCCTCTCCTGCTTCCCTTTCGGAGCATTAATGAGAGAGATTTAGAAGCGGCGCATTGGACAACACACACACACACACCAGTCTAAAAGGATTGTGCTTCCCAGTGGGGCAAACCACCACCGTTTGGCTCCCCTTTCCTGCCAAATTCCTGGCATTTGCCCCTTTGGGGGTAATTCACCTTTTAAAACCCCTTCATGGAAGGAGAGGGTGCCTCAGGACAGAATGGGCTCCTT
Source organism: Anolis sagrei (assembly GCF_037176765.1). Taxonomy (NCBI): domain Eukaryota; kingdom Metazoa; phylum Chordata; class Lepidosauria; order Squamata; family Anolidae; genus Anolis; species Anolis sagrei. The sequence continues at coordinate 273,878,552 of NC_090023.1, read as the reverse complement.
CCCAGTTGGCTCTGGCAAAAGCAAACGGCAGTGCCCTCCGACAGATTAGCCGTCATTCTTCATTAATAACTTTGACAACATTCTGATGCCACCCATTTATTTACAGTATTTATATTTACAGTATTTATATTCCGCCCTTCTCACCCCACGTGGGACTCAGGGCGGATTACAGTGTACACATACATGGCAAACAGAGTTTCGGGGTACGATGTCATCTGTACGCGGATGATGTCCAACTCTGTCACTCCTTGATGATGATTATTATTACCTTCTTCTAAGGAGGCTGTCGAGGTCCTGAACCGGTTCTTGGCTGCTGTGATGGTCTGGATGAGGGCGAACAAATTGAAACTGAATCCAGACAAGACGGAGGTACTCCTGGTCAGTCGCAAGGCCGAACAGGGCATAGGGTTACAGCCTGTGTTAGACGGGGTTACACTCCCCCTGAAGATGCAGGTTCGCAGCTTGGGTGTGACCCTGGACTCATCGCTGAGCCTGGAAACCCAGGTTTCGGCGGTGACCAGGGGAGCATTTGCACAGTTAAGACTTGTGCGCCAGCTGCGCCCGTACCTCAGGAAGTCTGACTTGGCCACAGTGGTCCACACTCTGGTTACATCCCGCATAGACTACTGCAACGCTCTCTACGTGGGGTTGCCTTTGAAGACAGCTCGGAAGCTCCAATTAGTCCAAGGTTCGGCAGCCATGATTCTAACAAGAGCGGAGTGCAGGGAGCATACAACCCCCCTGTTGCGTCAACTCCACTGGCTGCCGATCTGCTACCGGGCTCAATTCAAACTGCATCAATAGGAGCCTAGTGACTAGATCTAAGGAAGTAATGCTCCCCATGCTCTATTCTATGACTGTGAGAGCTGTTCAGCAGTGGAACTCTCTGCCCCGGAGTGTGGTGGAGGCTCCTTCTTTGGAAGCTTTTAAGCAGAGGCTGGATGGCCATCTGTCAGGGGTGATTTGAATGCAATATCCCTGCTTCTTGGCAGAATGGGGGTGGACTGGATGATGGCCCAGGAGGTCTCTTCCAACTCTTTGATTCTATGATTCTATGACTGTGAGAGCTGTTCAGCAGTGGAACTCTCTGCCCCGGAATGTGGTGGAGGCTCCTTCTTTGGAGGCTGGATGGCCATCTGTCAGGGGTGATTTGAATGCAATATTCCTGCTTCTTGGCAGAATGGGGTTGGACTGGATGGCCCATGAGGTCTCTTCCAACTCTTTGATTCTATGATTCTATGATTCTATGCTGGCGTTGGCCTTTAAAGCCCTAAACGGTTCCGGCCCAAGCTACCTATCCGACTGCATCTCCTCCTATGAACCAGTTAGGACGTTAAGATTGTCTGGGGAGGCCCTGCTCTCGATCCTGCCGGCTTCACAAGCACACCTGGCGGGGACGAGAGACAGGGCCTTCTCAGTGGTGGCTCTTCGTCTGTGGAACGCCCTTCCTACTGACATTAGATCGGCCCCCTCCTTATTGACATTCAGGAAGAGAGTGAAGACCTGGCTCTTCGATCAGGCTTTCAACTAAGCAGTGCAATTGATTGATTACTGGAATATGGATTAATGGACAACGAGATTGGATGCTGATTCTATTGATGAGAGGTGATGGATTGTTGTTTTCCTGTATTGTTGTATTGATGTTCTGATGTTAATTAATTGATACTACTGTTTTAAATTACTAATGATTTTGTACTGTGTTGTTGATACTGGTTGTTAACCGCTCTGAGTCGACTGAGGGCTGAGAAGAGCGGTATACAAGTGAAGTAAATAAATAAATAAACAAACAAACAAACATTCAATGCCATAGACACACAACATCTATAGACAGACACTCAGAGGCTATTTAACATTCCAGCTTCTGTCCACCAGGGGAGCTGTCGCTTCCTCATTCTTTGCATACTTCCTGGAGATTTTTATGGCCTTGTAAATCAGTTAAATTAGCCTCCCCACAAAGTGGTACCTAATTTTCCTACTTGACAACAAGGTCGACAACAAGCTACACAATTTTGGTCGGGAGCTCACTCCGACCCAGCTGGCTTCAAACTCATGACTTTTCGGTCAATAGTCATCTTAATGCAGCTGACTCCCAGCCACAGTCCCGGTGCAGCCCGTTTTCATTCCTGAATCACTGGCTGGACAAGTGAAGTCACCATTGGGGTGTGATGGGTCTGAGGGGAAGCTATTCCGCTTTGGTTAGACCACACCTGGAATATTGTGTCCAATTCTGGGCACCACAATTCAAGAGAGATATTGACAAGCTGGAATGTGTCCAGAGGAGGGCGACTAAAATGATCAAGGGTCTGGAGAACAAGCCCTATGAGGAGCGGCTTAAGGAGCTGGGCATGTTTAGCCTGAAGAAGAGAAGGATGAGAGGAGATATGATGAGGGCCATGTATAAATATGTGAGAGGAAGCCACAGGGAGGAGGAGGGAGCAAGCTTGTTTTCTGCTTCCCTGGAGACGAGGACGCAATGGGACAATGGCTTCAAACTACAAGAGAGGAGAGTCCACCTGAACATGAGGAAGAACTTCCTGATTGTGAGAGCCGTTCAGCAGTGGAACTCTCTGCCCCAGGGGGAGTGTGGTGGAGGCTCCTTCTTTGGAAGCTTTTAAGCAGAGGCTGGATGGCCATCTGTCAGGGGTGATTTGAATGCAATATTCCTGCTTCTTGGCAGAATGGGGTTGGACTGGATGGCCCATGAGGTCTCTTCCAACTCTTTGATTCTATGATTCTATGAAGCAACGGCCTGGATGGACACAGGAGGACTTTCCCCCCTTGATCCTCCAACGAGGCCACTTTTCACCGCAATTCCCCAAGCATCCCTATCCCGCTGGAGAATTCTGGGTGTTGTAGTCCCCCAAAAGGCAGTCTTCAACCCTGGATTGGGAGATCCTTTTATATCACCCTGGCACCTCTGTATTAGGGTTGTGCATTTGGGGTACACCTTGACCCAATTCGTGTCCTTGCTTTCGGTGAGAGCCCAATCCGTTTTTTTGGAAGCCTATATCTGTGCATTCTGTTTGGGAAGGCAGGTACTTGTTTTCGCTCTGGGGTCTTGAAAGACCCATTTTCTATTGGACCATTATGGGGGGTGCTTCTCTCCCCCCCCCCCCTCAGGCTCCCCTTCCTGGTGCATGCTTGAAGGAGGCTTCTTCTTGCCTGCTGTTTCTACTCTAGAGGAGGCACGGGCAGGTGCACGCACATTCTGGGAATGCACGCCAAACTCGCACTCTCTTTCCAAAGCAAGGAGGCAAGCTCTGGGAGGCACTCGGCTGTGGCCAAAGCAGGCTTGGAGATGGGATCGGCTCCAGCTTTTTTTCCATGTTGAACTGATTTTTGTGCCGGGAAGGGGCTTCCCGTTTTGTGCTCCCAAAGTACAGAGGGGCAGACCAAAGAGTTGCATTGCATTTCTTAACAAACAAACAGATAAAACACAGAATTTGCAAACTTGGTAGTTGATTAAATGTCCTTTGACCAGTCTCTGTCCCCTTGGAGTGCCTCTGATGTTGCCGCAAGAAGGTCCTCCATTGTGCATCATGTGGCAGGGCTCAAGGTGCATTGCAGCAGGTGGTCAGTGGTTGGCTCTTCTTCTCCGCACTCGCATGTCATGGATTCCACTTTGTGGCCCCATTTCTTGAGGTTGGCTCTGCATCTCGTGGGGCCAGAGCGCAGTCCGTTCAGCACCTCCCAAGTTGCTCAGTCTTCTGTGTGCCCAGGGGGAGCCTCTCATTTGGTATCAAGTTCTGGGTTTGAGCCTGCCACTTTTGGACTCTCGCTTGCTGGGGTGTTCCAGCGAGTGTCTTAGATCTTAGAAAATTATGTCTTGATTTAAGTCGTTGATGTGCTGGCTGATACCCAAACAGGGGATGAATCATAGAATCATAGAATCATAGAATCAAAAAGTTGGAAGAGACCTCATGGGCCATCCAGTCCAACCCCATTCTGCCAAGAAGCAGGAATATTGCATTCAAATCACCCCTGACAGATGGCCATCCAGCCTCTGCTTAAAAGCTTCCAAAGAAGGAGCCTCCACCACACTCCGGGGCAGAGAGTTCCACTGATGAGCTGGAGATGTCTCTGCCTTGGTCCTTTCGCTATTGGCTGCTACTTCCCGGTGGATGTCAGGTGGTGCAATACCAGCTAAACAGTGTAGTTTCTCCCGTGGTGTGGGGCGCAGACACCCCGTGATAATGCGGCATGTCTCATTAAGAGCCACATCCACTGTTTTAGCGTGGTGAGATGTGTTCCACACTGGGCATGCATACTCAGCAGCAGAGTAGCACAGCTCAAGGGCAGATGTCTTCACTGTGTCTGGTTGTGATCCCCAGGTTGTGCCAGTCAGCTTGCGTATGATATTGTTTCTAGTGCCCACTTTTTGCTTGATATTCAGGCAGTGCTTCCTGTAGGTCAGAGCACGGTCTAGAGTGACTCCTCCCAGGTATTTGGGTGCACTGCAATGCTCCAGTGGGATTCCTTCCTTCCCAGGTAGTAATCCTCAGAGCTTGGGATGCTTGTCTGTTCTTGAGATGGAAAGCACATGTCTGTGTTTTAGATGGATTAGGGATCAGCTGGTTTTCCCTGTAATAGGCAGTGAGAGCACCTAGAGCTTCGGAAAGCTTCTGTTCAACCATCTCAAAGCTCCCTGACTGAAAGAAATGAAAGAAACGAAGGAAATAGGAGCCTAGTGTCTATATCTAGGGAAGTCCTGCTCCCCATGCTCTATTCCGCTTTGGTTAGACCACACCTGGAATATTGTGTCCAATTCTGGGCCCCACAATTGAAGAGAGATATTGACAAGCTGGAATGTGTCCAGAGGAGGGCGACTAAAATGATAAAAGGTCTGGAGAACAAGCCCTATGAGGAGCGGCTTAAGGAGCTGGGCATGTTTAGCCTGAAGAAGAGAAGGATGAGAGGAGATATGATGAGAGCCATGTATAAATATGTGAGAGGAAGCCACAGGGAGGAGGAGGGAGCAAGCTTGTTTTCTGCTTCCTTGGAGACTAGGATGCAATGGAACAATGGCTTCAAACTACAAAAGAGGAGATTCCATCTGAACATGAGGAAGAACTTCCTGACTGTGAGAGCCGTTCAGCAGTGGAACTCTCTGCCCTGTAGTGTGGTGGAGGCTCCTTCTTTAGAGGCTTTGAAACAGAGGCTGGATGGCCATCTGTCGGGGGTGATTTGAATGCAATGTTCCTGCTTCTTGGCAGGGGGTTGGACTGGATGGTCCATGAGGTCTCTTCCAACTCTTTGATTCTATGATTCTATGAAACAGGAGAGACTAATAATGCACACAACTCTATTCTATCAAAGTAGAATCCTAGAGTGGGAAGGGCCCCCCAGAGGCCGTCCAGTCCATTCCCCTTAATATGATTCTATGATTCTAAGACACAATCCAAGCCCTCCCAACAGATGGTCATCCAGGCCCAGTCAGGAGGCACAAGTCTTGCCTTCCAAACATCCATCCTCTGTCCAAAAAGGCCGGCCTGTTGAATGTCCCTTTAAAGCAGCAGAAAGAGTTGGCAGCCTTTCTTTGGGAATGAAGACCCCTCCTCCCCATTATCTAGTCATTGTTCCCCCCCCCCCCTCAGTGCAACTGGGAAGATGGAGAGATGCCATTTAAGCAAATTGGAACCGACCGGGAGCTGTCAAACTCTAATTTCCAGGCTAAGTGATGGCAGCAGATCCATCATTTCATTCTTCTTGACCCTCGGCACTAAATTTATGGCTGCTTTCAGGTTTGGCACAAGCTGCTTAATGGGGCGTGTAATGCACTAATTCAGGGCCTCGTTAGCATAATCGCCCCCTCTGTATGCATCGCTCACAAGACCACCCCCCACCCCCCATATCATCCTGGCAGGCCTAGGAATCAATAGGCAGGAGATTTCTCTTCTCCATCATGGGGTGGGGGGGGGGGTGCATAAGAGCCCCCCACTGATCCGGATGAGGGGGACTGGAGCGCACCCCACACACTTTCCAAAAGGACCTCAAAGAAAGCTGGGGGGGGGGGGCTGCTCAGCCTACCGCTGAAAGAAGGAGAGCAACTCCTTGTTGTGAAAAGAGAATCTCCCACTTGGGAGGGACCCCAGGGGCCATCTAGCCCAACCCCCTTCTATGAAGCAGGAAGACACAATCCAAGCCCTCCTGACAGATGGCCATCTGGTCTCTGCTTCAAGACCTCTGGAGAAGGAAGGAGAGTCCACCAGGCGCCCTGCAAGAAGCTGATGCTGCTGCTCCTCCCTTCAGGAAGTTCTTCCTAATGTTTTGGTGGAATGTCTTCTCCTACAACTTTAGCCCATTGCTCCATTGTGTCTCTGGAGCAAGAAAATGGACCTTCCCTCCTTTCACATATTTTTTTTAAATTAATTTTTATTGGTTTATGGCGCATACAGAAAACAAAACCGACACCAGAGGAAAACAGAAATAAATAAAAAAAACAAAAAAAAAACAGAAAAGAAGAAAAAAAAGATATACAAAAGAGTATGCAAGTTTACAGAATAGTATACCATCAGCGCTCATTAAACATATGAAAAATCAACTTTGACTGTACAGTTATAATACATTAACATTTATTGTCCCTCTAGCCCCACACCCGTGAACCCAACCCGTGACCTCCGACATCACTCCGTGTGGATCACATAACTAACCCACAACTACCCACGTGTCTTCTTTCACTCAATCCCCTTTATGGCGATCTTCAAATCAACTTTTGTCTTCTTTTCGAGATATCCAATTGCCAACCTCCATTTCTTAACAAATTCTTCATTAGTTCCTCCTCTGCTGCTATTTGTCAGTTTGGCCACTTGGATATAATCTACTAATTTATCTCTCCAATCCTTAATACAGTTATAATACATTAACATTTATTGTCCCTCTTTTCCATGTTTTAGCTATTGTTAGTCTCGCAGCGACGAAACAATACTGACAAATTTCTTCATCTCCTGTGCTAATATGCCTTCTAAATATTCCTAATAAGCACATTTCTGGGTTTTTCTTGAATTTTTTTTGCTAATCATTTTGTTTGTTTCTTTCACTTTTTTCCAGAATTCTTTAACTCTGTTGCAGGTCCACCATACGTGGAAAAAAGATCCCTTCACCTTCTTGCATCTCCAGCAAGCCCCTTGTCCTGTTTTCTCTATTTTAGCTAGTAACTCTGGAGTTATGTAGGTTCTGTAAAACATTTAAAACATATTTTCTCTAATTGAGCTGGCCACTGAGAATCTAAAACCTTGATTCCAAAGATGCTCCCACTCTTCCAGATCGATATTTCTGCCAACATCTTTGGCCCACATGATCATAACAGTTTTTATTTGGTTGTCTACTAAATTGTATTCTAAAATATATTTGTAAAGCATGGATATTAGGCCTTTGTTGCCCTTCTCGAAGATACTTTCTAACTCTGATTTATTAGAGGCAAATCCTACTTTTGCATCCTTCTTAAATCTGTCATGTAGTTGGAAAAATATATTGAAACCTGGCTCCTCTCATGTCCCCTTCTCTCGGCCTTCTTTGCCCCAGGGCAAACACCCCCACCCAGCTCCTTCCGTTGCTCCTCAGAGGGATTCATGGTGTCCAGACCTTGGCCCATTTTGGTCACCCTTCTCTCTTGTCCATCTCCTTCTTGAATTGCTTTGCCCAGAACTGGACGCAGGGTTGTTCTTCTTGGTGAAGAGGTCTGACCAAAGCATACAAGAGGGGGATGATGACTTCCCACGATCTGGACACTAGGCTCCTAGGGATGCAGCCTGGAATGGCATTGGCTTTTACACTGTTGCATCCCACTGGAGCCTTGCAGCGCACCCAAATCTCTGGGAGGAGTCACCCTGGACCGTGCTCTGGCCTACAAGAAGCACTGCCTGAACATCAAGCAAAAAGTGGGTGCTAGAAACAATATCATACGAAAGCTGACTGGCACAACCTGGGGATCACAACCAGACACAGTGAAGACATCTGCCCTTGTGCTCTGCTACTCTGCTGCTGAGTACGCATGCCTAGTGTGGAACACATCTCATCACACTAAAACAGTACACAGGCTCTTAATGAGACATGCCACATTATCACGTGGTGCCTGCGCCCTACACCAAGGGAGAAATTACACTAGGTTCTTGTGGGTTTTTTCGGGCTATAGAGCCATGTTCTAGAGGCATTTCTCCTGACGTTTCGCCTGCATCTATGGCAAGCTTCCTCAGAGGTTGTGAGGTCTGTTGGAAGTAGGAAAAATGGGTTTATATATCTGTGGAATGGCTGGGGTGGGGCAAGGAGCTTCTCCATCACGGGAGAGGGGGTGCATAAGAGCCCCCCACTGATCCGGATGGGTTTATCCGGATATATAAACCCATTTTTCCTACTTCCAACAGACCTCACAACCTCTGAGGAAGCTTGCCATAGATGCAGGCGAAACGTCAGGAGAAATGCCTCTAGAACATGGCTCTATAGCTCGAAAAAACCCACAAGAACCTAGTGATTCCAGCCATGAAAGCCTTCGACAATACAGAAATTACACTGCTTAGCCGGTATTGCACCACCTGACATGTGCCGGGAAGTAGCAGCCGATAGTGAAAGGACCAAGGCAGAGACATCTCCAGCTCATCCCCTGTTTGGTTATCAGCCAGCACGTCAACGACTTAAATCAAGAAATAGTTTTCTAAGATCTACAGAGACACTTGCTGGAGCACCTCAGCAAGTGAGAGTCCAAAAGTGGCAGGCTCAAACCCAGAACCTCAATCAGTGAAAGACTCCCCCCTGGGCACACAGAACACTGGGCAACTTGGAAGCCGCTGAACAGACTGCGCTCTGGCCCCACGAGATGCAGAGCCAACCTCAAGAAATGGGGCTACAAAGTGGAATCCACGACATGCGAGTGCGGAGAAGAGCCAACCAGAGACCACCTGCTGCAATGCAACCTGAGCCCTGCCACATGATGCACAAGGGAGGACCTCCTTGCGGCAACACCAGAGGCACTCCAAGGGGCCAGAGACTGGTCACAGGACATATAATCAACTACCAAACTTGCAAATTTTGTATTTTGTCTGTTTGTTTTGTTCTGTTAGAAATGTAATACAATTGACTGTTAGAAATGTAATACAATTGACTTAAACATGGCCAGCTCCTTAAGCCGCTCCTCATAGGGCTTGTTCTCCAGACCTTTTATCATTTTAGTTGCTCTCCTTGTGTCCAGAGGAGAGCGACTAAAATGATAAAAGGTCTGGAGAACAAGCCCTATGAGGAGCGGCTAAAGGAGCTGGGTATGTTTAGCCTGAAGAAGGGAAGGCTGAGAGGGGATATGAGAGCCATGTATAAATATGTGAGAGGAAGCCACAGGGAGGAGGAGGGAGCAAGCTTGTTTACTGCTTCCTTGGAGACTAGGACGCGATGGAGGAATGGCTTCAAACTACAAGAGAGGAGATTCCATCTGAACACGAGGAAGAACTTCCTGACTGTGAGAGCCGTTCAGCAGTGGAACTCTCTGCCCTGGAGTGTGGTGGAGGCTCCTTCTTTAGAGGCTTTGAAACAGAGGCTGGATGGCCATCTGTCGGAGGTGATTTGAATGCGATGTTCCTGCTTCTTGGCAGAATGGGGTTGGACTGGATGGCCCATGAGGTCTCTTCCAACTCTTTGATTCTATGATTCTATGAACATGACTGTGAGAGCCGTTCAGCAGTGGAACTCTCTGCCCCAGGGGGAGTGTGGTGGAGGCTCCTTCTTTGGAAGCTTTGAAGCAGAGGCTGGATGGCCATCTGTCAGGGGTACTTTGAATGCAATATTCCTGCTTCTTGGCAGAATGGGGTTGGACTGGATGATGGCCCAGGAGGTCTCTTCCAAGTCTAGGATACTATGATCTAAGAACTTCCTGACTGTGAGAGCCGTTCAGCAGTGGAACTCTCTGCCCTTGGAGTGTGGTGGAGGCTCCTTCTTTGGAAGCTTTGAAACAGAGGCTGGATGGCCATCTGTCAGGGGTGCTTTGAATGCAATGTTCCTGCTTCTGGGCAGAATGGGGTTGGACTGGATGATGGCCCAGGAGGTCTCGTCCAACTCTTGGATTCTAGGATTCTATGAACATGACTGTGAGAGCCGTTCAGCAGTGGAACTCTCTGCAATATTCCTGCTTCTTGGCAGAATGGGGTTGGACTGGATGGCCCAGGAGGTCTCTTCCAACTCTTTGATTCTATGATTCTATGATTCTATGACTGGTTGCCTTGACACGACAAATGAATCCCACGGTTGGCTCATGCCCAGCTTGTGCTTTCCTAGGGAGACTCCCAAGTCCCTTTCCCCCGGTCAACCCAATGCCTCCCATTCCAGATCTCTGCATTCTATTTTTCGGAATCTGAACTTCTTTCTGCAAGGAGAAGACTCAATGCCGGACGTTGGTTCTGCCCCTCTCCAAGTCCTGGAGAAGAAGACGTGCCTGGAGGGCATTTGCAGGCAGAGCCAGCCAATCAATAGGCAGCCAAAAGGGCAACCCCACTGACACCTTTGACAGAGAAAAGCCTCTTTGCAGCTCTGGCCAAGCTGTTGCCAAGGGAGGCGGAGGGTCAGGCGGAAGGGGGTTATTGGGGGGGGGCTTGTCCGCCTTCCTCTCCCGTCTCTGCTCCCGAGGAGGTGGCCCACGGGGGTCTTTGTGCCCCAGACAAAGCCGCTTTCTGCTCCGCTGCCTCCCAACAAGGCCCCCATTAACTCTGGCTCTGGCCGGCCACACGTGCAACAAAAGGCTTGAGGCGGCGCCCGGCCCTCGGACAAGGTGGGGACAAAGGGCCGCGGCTGTGGTCATGCGCTCCGTGTCACAGCATGCGGTGGCCCATTCAGGAGGAGGAGGGCCAACATGGGAAGGCGGCGGGGAGGCCGCACGTCGCCATGGCAGCCCCAAAGGACAACAAGGGCTGAGGAGGCTTTTGGAGACCCCGTCCCCAAGACCCTGTATGGTTTTGGATGCTTTTAAACAGAGGCTGGGTGGCCATCTGTCAGGGGTGATTTGAATGCAATATTCCTGCTTCTTGGCAGAATGGGGTTGGACTGGATGATGGCCCAGGAGGTCTCTTCCAACTCTTGGATTCTAGGATTCTATAACTTCCTGTCTGTGAGAGCCGTTCAGCAGTGGAACTCTCTGCCCCGGATTGTGGTGGAGGCTCCTTCTTTGGAGGCTTTTAAGCAGAGGCTGGATGGCCATTTGTCAGGGGTGATTTGAATGCAATATTCCTGCTTCTTGGCAGAAGGGGGTTGGACTGGAGGATGGCCCAGGAGGACTCTTCCAACTCTAGGATTCTAGGATTCTATGAGGCTGGATGGCCATCTGTCAGGGGTGATTTGAATGCAGTATTCCTGCTTCTTGGCAGAATGGGGTTGGACTGGATGAGGGCCCAGGAGGTCTCTTCCAACTCTTTGATTCTAGGATTCTATAACTTCCTGTCTGTGAGAGCCGTTCAGCAGTGGAACTCTCTGCCCCGGGGTGTGGTGGAGGCTCCTTCTTTGGAAGCTTTGAAGCAGAGGCTGGATGGCCATCTGTCAGGGGTGATTTGAATGCAATATTCCTGCTTCTTGGCAGAATGGGGGTGGACTGGATGGCCCATGAGGTCTCTTCCAACTCTTTGATTCTATGATTCTATAACCCCACAGGATCAGAGACGCACGGGGAAACTCCATACACGCTAGCAGTGGGGATATGCATGGGGAGGAAGAGGAGAAGCCAACATTTGGTGGGTTTCTACAGAGAATGGAGACGTGGCAGGAGCAGAAGGGGCCCACCAGTGCCACCAGTGCTGGGTTTGGAAGAGCTCTCTGGTCTCCAAGGAAGAGACCCCTCCATTCTGAACCTTCCAGACAAAAAGGGAAAAGCTGGGCCTGGCACTGAGTCCTCAGCCTTGGTGGGCCTTCCCAGTCTGCAAGTCCTCCAGAATGTAGGCATTGCCTTGCTCCTTATTATCAAACGCTTCCGTGTGTTTGCATCATCCATGCTTTTCCATGTCCTGGAACTCTCTGGGAACACATTAAATCCACTGTATGATAGGAGTTGTTGTTGTTCATTCATTCAGTCGCTTCCGACTTTGTGACCTCATGGACCAGCCCACACCAGAACTCCCTGTCGACCGTCACCACCCCCGGCTCCTTCAATGATAGGAGAGGTGGCCTTAAATGTATGGTTGCATGTCCTCTTCTGTACATCCCTCTCCTCACAAACTATACATATGTTTTTCTACTTTGATCATTTTAGGAGGGCAACTAAAATGATCAAGGGTCTGGAGAACAAGCCCTATGAGGAGCGGCTTAGGGAACTGGGCATGTTTAGCCTGAAGAAGAGAAGGCCGAGAGGAGACATGATGAGGGCCAAGGATCAATATATGAGGGGAAGTCATAGGAAGGAGGGAGCAAGCTTCTTCTCTGCTTCCCTGGAGACTAGGACGCAATGGAACAATGGCTTCAAACTACAAGAGAGGAGATTCCACCTGAACATGAGGAAGAACTTCCTGACTGTGAGAGCCGTTCAGCAGTGGAACTCTCTGCCCCGGAGTGTGGTGGAGGCTCCTTCTTTGGAAGCTTTTAAGCAGAGGCTGGATGGCCATTTGTCAGGGGTGATTTGAATGCAATATTCCTGCTTCTTGGCACAATGGGGTTGGACTGGATGGCCCATGAGGTCTCTTCCAACTCTTTGATTCTATGATTCTATGATTCTATGATTCTATGACTAGGACGCAATGGAGCCATGGCTTCCAACTACAAGAAAGGAGATTCCACCTGAACATGAGGAAGAACTTCCTGACTGTGAGAGCCGTTCAGCAGTGGAACTCTCTGCCCCGGAGTGTGGTGGAGGCTCCTTCTTTGGAAGGTTTTAAACAGAGGCTGGATGGCCATCTGTCAGGGGTGCTTTGAATGCAATTTCCCTGCTTCTTGGCAGAAGGGGGTTGGACTGGATGATGGCCCAGGAGGTCTCTTCCCACTCTTCGATTCTAGGATTCTATCCTCTTCTGTACATCCCTCTTCTCACACACAGCACATACGTTCTTCTACTTAGTTGGACGAGACTCCCAAAGGCCTTCCAGTCCAGGCTACTTCTGCCACAAAGGAACACACTCTCAAAGCCCTCCCAATGGATGGCCATGCAGCCTCGGCTTCAAGACCTCTGGGGAAGGAGACTTGTCAGACTGAGGCAGGAGCAGATTAAAGAATCAAATGCTTTTTCTTGCTGTGTGAATCCAGGTCTTCATTGTGTCCCCGTCTCTGGAGCAGCAGAGAATAAGTAGCCTGCCAATGTCTCCTCAATGGGGCCTCCTTACCAATATTCAGGCATGGCTCCCATGTCCCTTCATGTCTCAGCCTTCTCTTCTCCAAGCCAGACATCCCTGGCTGTCTTAGCAGTTTCTCAGAGGGATTGGGTCCCACACCTTTCATCATTTTGGTCTCCCTTCTCTGGACGCATCTGATCTTCTCCACATCCTTCTTGAATCTTGGTGCCCAGAACTGGACGTACGTAGGGCGAGGATTCCAGGTGAGGAGGCCTGACCAAAGCAGGAGAAGGGAGCGAGGCTAGGACTTCCCTCGGTCCAGACCCTGCTCTCCTATTGATGTTGCCTGGAATCGTATTGGCCTTTTGAGTGGCTGTGTGAGGGAAGGTCTGGGCCGGGGTCCCAATCCCATTCCTCCAAGGGAAGGGATGGAGGAGAGAGGCCACTGCACCCAAGCAATGGGCACCAGAAGGATGCACTGAGGAGGGCCTTTGCCTCTGACCCTGCCCGCCGGTGCCACCATCACCATCGCACCCACCTCACAAACAGTGATATCTTTTATTATTATTATTATAATTTTATTTATCAAAATTTTTTACAATGCAGGTAAAAAGAAGAATTGAGGATAAAGGGTAAGGAGTAAGGGAGGGGAGGGGAATAGGAAAGAGAGGTGAGGGGGGGGGGTGGCCAAGGGCAAGTAAGGGGGAGGGGAGGGAGAAGGGGAGGGGGGGGTTGGGTAAAAGAGGTAGGGGGGGATTTTAAAAACGTTGACTTCCCAAGCTTCATCTGATCTTTGAGTTTTTCACTTCTTCAATGTCTTCTGATTCTCCGAGGTCCCTTCTCGCTTGGTCGCTGTTTATACGTTGGACATGTCTATCATCAGTGGTATGTTTTCTCCTTTACAGTAGTCCTGGAGTCCTGACCAATTCGTCTTCTTATTTGTATTCTCTAGCCTTTGTGATAAGGAGTCCATTTGCACTATCTCTAGCACTTTAGTCATCCATATGTCTGTGTTGGAGATTGTTTCTGATTTCCATTCTTTTGCCAGCACCATTCTTGCAGCTGTACTTAATAGGAATAGTACTCTCTCTTGATTTTTATTAAAGTCTGAGTTTATTAACCCTAGTAAGTAAATATCGGGGGATCTAGTGAATTTTTTCTTTAGTATTCTTTTTATGATAATGTGGATCTCTTTCCAATATTTTCTAACCTTTTTGCATTCCCACCATACATGGATGAATGTTCCTTTTTCCTTCCCACATTTCCAGCAGGTATTTGAGATTCCTTTATTAAATTTTGCTAATTTTTCGGGCGTAAAGTACCATCTGTAATACATCTTGTACCAATTTTCCTTTATGTCACTTGCAACCATGGATTTTATCTTATTATTCCAAATATTTTCCCATTGGCTAATTAGTATACTATGACCTAAGTCTTTTGCCCATTGGATTTGACAATTTTTCACTTGTTCTTCTTCCGTTGCCCATTTTAACAATTGTTGATAGAGTATTTTTATTAATTTTTTCTCCTTTTCTAATATTAAGTCCCATGTTCCTTTCTCTTGATTAAAGCCAATTTTCTCATCTTCTTTAAACCCTTGTTTAATTTGAAAGTACTGGAGCCATGTAATGTTTTTATTTATTGTTCTAAGTTCTTCTAGTGATTTTAGCTTTGGTTCCTGTCCTCTTGTAAAATTTAGTATTTGGTAATAAGTTAGCCAATAATTATTGCCCATATCTCTCTTGTGCCTTGCCTCAATTGGAGATATCCACAAACAGTGATATCGAGCAAGAATTTAGAGGTCTTTGCCAGGAGGCAAAGGCCAAGTAGACTCACAAACGAGGGTCCATAGTCCTGGCGAGACAGAAAGAATCACCCAAGATTTTCCCCTGATTTTTCCCAATAAAAAGTCTCACCAAGTTGAAGAAAAGCCACAGAGTTGTCCTTATTTCGTCCCAGCTGATACGGATGTCAAACCGCAATCCCTTGCCATTGTTTTGCAATAAGTCTTTGTTGGACTCCTTAGGTCAACGGGGAATTCATCTCAGGAAATAGGAAGGAATTTCCCAAGAGTTTGTCATGCTGGGGTCATGAAAAGGCGGATCTCCATATTTCATACATAGACACATATATAGGGGTTCATAAGGCACACATGGGGAAAAAGGGAGAGAGGAATTCATAATGACCCATCCCACCCATCAGAGTTCATAGAGAGTCTAAAGTTATGAAATCATAAAACCCCATAATCATAAAAGGGGAGTCCATGGGGCTTGAAAGAGGAAAAAGTTCCAAATAATTTTCAAAAAGTGATTAAAAGTTGGCAAAAGTTGATTAAAGTTGTAAAATCCACAGAGGCAAGTTGGGAAAGGTGCCCCAGAGTCCATTGAGTTCTTATGAGATTACTGCCAGCGATGGAGGTTGAGATCCATGTTGGAAAAATGGGGAAAACTCCAGATCCCTTCTCATCAAGGACCAAGATGGTCCGCCGACATCTTGGGGGTTCCAAGGGGTGACCAAGATGGGTTCCCCAGGTCAGCAGGCTCTCTGGACATCAACAAAATGGCAGCAACGACGCTGTGTCATCGAGGAGCCAGCTGGGGCTCTATGTTGGGTTTTGGGGGGCAAAAAAATGTTAAAAATGGGTGGATGGTTAGTGGAGCAAAGGTGAGATAGTCATTAGTCTTAGATTCCTACCAGGAGAAAAATGACACCGATTTTGAAGTGATTCTTTGACCTGCGGATATGGAAACCCATCGGGTCCCTGTATCCGTAGGTCAACAGATCACTTCAAAATGCATTCAGAGAGACGCAGTTTTGGCCTCCCCAGGACGTGAAAATCACATCCCAGGTGGGTCGGCAGCAATCTGCAGCCCGGGAGAGAAAAGGTTCATGCAGAGGAAAGTTTGGAGGCAGTAAAATACACAAAGTAACACCAGGAAGAGAAAAAGTTACAATGAATTGGTACTTTATTGGGAGATTTGTTACAATGTTAGGAGAGGGGAAGAAAGTAAAGCAGAAGAAAAGTTTCTTGAGTGTAGCTGCTGCTGTGGCCATGTTTCATGGAAGTTGACCCAATAGAGAACTGAGGAACTCCCTGCTGCAGGTCAGATCAGCTTGAAAGCAGGGAGTTCTGGGTTTGACCTCAACAGGCCCCAGGAATAATGATCAAGTCACAGTTCTGGAGTTTCTTCCAGGAATGGGTCTGTGTTGGAATTCAACCACACAGCCCTCCCAAGCCTGTAGTCCTCAAGGAGAAGTAGGTGGAGAGCATTAAGTTAGGCAGAGGGACTCCTTTCTTTCCCCCTCCTCATTCCTGGGTGCCTGTTGCTGTTCTCTTTCCCCTCTCTCTCTATCCATTCTCCTCCCACCCAAATTGATGGGGCAGAATGGAATCTTTCAGGATGCTTTTTCTTTTGTTCCAATCCCTCCTGCACATTCCTTCCTTTTCTTTCTGCCTCTCTCTCTATTTGTGTTGGAATGGGAAAATGCAGTCTTTGGAGATTTTTCCTTTGGTTTGGACACTTAAATCACAGAGTTAGAGAGGAAGCTGAGACTGAATCCCTGAATCCCTGCTTTCAAGCTGATCTGACCTGCAGCAGGGAGTTCCAACTTTTAGCACAACACCACAAATATGATATCATAGGGATCACTGAAACCTGGTGGGATGACTCCTATCGCTGGAATGTAGATATCGAGGGCTATAACCTCTTTCACAGAAACCGAACAAAGGGGAGAGGAGGCGGAGTAGCCTTATATGTCAAAAACTCTTATGCTGCAGAAGAGATTCAAGACAGCAATCTGGGAAACCAGCTTGAAATCATCTGGATAAGAATCAAGGGAACTGGGACTCAAAAAGATGTCGTTGTAGGCGTCTACTACAGACCCCCAAGCCAGGAGGAAGATCTTGATGATGTCTTCTGCCAACAGTTGACCAAACAGGCACAGAGAAGAGATGTAGTAGTCATGGGCGATTTCAACTATCCCGATATTTGCTGGAAAACAAACTCGGCCAAGAGTACAAGGTCCAACAAATTCCTCGCTTGCCTTGCAGACAATTTCATGGTCCAGAAGGTAGAAGAGGCAACAAGGGGATTGGCTACTCTTGATCTCATCCTAACAAATGCGGAGGACCTGATCGATGCGGTCGAAGTGGTAGGATCCTTAGGGGCAAGTGACCATGTGCTCCTGCAATTTGAGGTACAAAGGAAGGCCGAAACTAAGACAAGTCAAACCCGCATTTTGGACTTTAGGAGAGCTGATTTCCAAAAAATGAAGGAAACGCTGAGCAGCATTCCGTGGACACAGATACTAAAAGACAAGAGAGTTACGGATGGGTGGGAATTTCTCAAGAGTGAAATACTCAAGGCGCAATTGTAAACTGTGCCAACAAAGAGAAAAAATAGGACAAGTGCAAAGAAGCCAGAATGGATGTCCAAAGAACTTCTAACTGTGCTAAGACACAAAAGAGACATGCACAAGAAGTGGAAAAAGGGAGAAATCACCAAAGAAGAATTCAAACAAATAGCCAACACCTGTAGGGAAAAGGTCCGCAAGGCTAAAGCAAAAAACGAGCTCAGACTTGCCAGGCTCCTTCTTTGGAAGCTTTGAAGCAGAGGCTGGATGGCCATTTGTCAGGGGTGATTTGAATGCAATATTCCTGCTTCTTGGCAGAATGGGGTTGGACTGGATGGCCCAGGAGGTCTCTTCCAACTCTTTGATTCTATGATTCTATGATTCTATGAATCCTTTTCTTATGATTTCGTAAACCTTTTGAAACTTCAGCTCAAGAGTTCTTTACATCCTCACCATATCGCGGCTGCTTGCTGTGTGCTGAATGCTCTGTTCAGGATCCGGTTCTTGTCTTCTGAAATACTCTGCTATTTGGGGGGATTTCCCTAATCACCGTCCGTTCAGTGGGGTCTTCCAGAGCTGCCTGGGTGTCTTTGTGGGGCCTTGCAGAGCCCCTCACCCCACCCAGCACTCCGCCTGTCCTTCCCGAGAGAGTGCAAGGGGCCCACCTGTCTCCAGAGCCACCACACATCCATCCGGTGCCCTCCCCAAAGTGGGTCTGACGTCGCCCACGTCTCTGGGAGCTTTGCCCAGGTTTGCTTTGCCCAGCTGCCTTGAGATCCCCTTGCAAGGGAAGGAGGGAGCCAGCCGCACGCAAATGCCAACGTGGGCCTTGGAGCAGTGATCCCATACGGACAGCTTGGCACCCCTTTCCCTGCGTCGGGGGAAATTCAAGCAGGTGCCGAATTCCGGGCGAAACGGAGACGTGGGGACGGGGTGGCCGGGCTTAGTGGCGGTCTTAGCAGGAGCCCCTTGGCCTTCTCCAGAGGGGCCCTTGCTCTGCTTGACCAGGGAGAACTTGAGAAGTGTGCCGGGATTAGCTCAGCTCTTCACCTGCTGCCCATCCATCACCACTTTCGCATGGATTGGGTATCTCAAGGCCTCGCAAGGGCTCACATCCTGCTCCAAACAACACCTCCGTTGGAGTTTTGTGTGGTTTCCAAGCTGTATGTGTTCTAGCAGCATTTTCTCCTGACCTTTCACCCACATCTGTGGCTGGCATCTTAACACCAGGAGCTGATGGTAGCATGCAAGTGGAGTCTATCTACCTGCGGAATGCCCAGGATGGGAGAAAAGAACCATTGCCTCTTAAATTAGGGTAAACTAGGGTGCATGTTGGGGTTCAGCCTGAGTTTGAACTTGAACCTGATTCTCTGTTTGTTCCTCCTGATGCTAATGAAAATATATTTACTGATGCTAATGAAAATGCACTTCCTGATGCTAATGAAAATGTACTCCTTGATGTCAATGCTCCTGAAATTAGTGAGGAAGAAACTTCTGTAGATTTGGAAAATGAAAGTACCAGTGTTCATGAGAATGTTTCAGAGGGAAGCCATGACCTTTCACTCCCTTCTGCACCTGGGAACCTTAATGAGAATAGAAGGGGCCAGATCTGGCAAGACGGGAGTGAATCACTCCGCTTGCGAAGGTCTTCCTGATTAAAAGAAATACAAACAATGGCTTCAAAGCAGGGAGGCGTATCACGAAACCAATTCCTCCGCTTTAAGTGCCTTCCGCCGGGCTGACTTTCTCAGTTCAGTCATCGTTTCAGAATTGATGAAGACCTTGGCAGTTCTCCCGGTTTCCCTTGCCATCGTCTTGAAAGATTTCTAGGACACCAAGTACGGTTAGTGGATTGCTAACAGGTTCCAGTATTTTACAGTGTGGCTTTGGGTTTTGATCTTGTTCATGGAAATTCATGTTTGCTGATTTTGCTGTGGCTTTTGACTTTGCATTTTTCCTTTATTTTGTAACCATTTTTCTTCAATAAAAAAAGGATTGTTTTTTCACAGTCAAGTGTGGTGGATGGTTATCTTAGGGCCTCGTTTCCTGCTCTGGATTGCAACAGTGCAATTCGCAAGCTTGATTTGCAAGTGTTGAGTGGGATCCACCCATTAGCGGGGTGAGTAACCGGGAAGATGGCATAGTCTATCAGTGAGGGCACCTGCCTAGACGTACCCTGGCCTTTGCTCCCCTTGGATTGTTTGCTGTCTGGAGATCTCCTGTGCCTGGGTGGCGTCCATTAGTCATGGTCCTGATTCTGATGTTTTTCAATACGGGTGGCCAAGTCTTGTTCATTTTTACGGTTTCTCTTCTTTCTGTTGAAATTGCCACCAGAAAGGAGGAGACCATGAACATGAACAAAATTTGGCTCCCAGGGCTAATTGCACCCTTTACGCTTGGTTAACAGGCCACCCTTGCTGCAGTCACTGTGTATACCTTCTATACCAGGCCAGCTTCAGCCCTCCAGACCTCAACCTCCTTCTTTGGAGGCTTTTAAGCAGAGGCTGGGTGGTCATCTGTCGGGGGTGCTTTGAATGCGATTGTCCTATGATTCTGTGATGTTGTGATACAGGAAAAGTTTCAAGAACATCTTTGGCAATGGGTTGTTGTAGGTTTTTTCAGGCTATATGGCCATGTTCTCATAGAGAAAACACCACCGGCTTCAGCCTTCAGCGTGAGGAAAGGGGACAGCAGGGACATCATTCCTCTGGGCTCATCATTGAGGCCAAGTTTGGTTTGGCAATTAAGGGCTTGTTGGAGCCTCCCTCTGAGGCTGAGAGAGTGCGACTTACTTGCTTTCTGCTGCTCTGGAGACTGGGATGCCACAGAGCCATGGGTTCCAATGGCAGAAAAAGAGATCCCACTTAAACCTTTGGAAGAACCTCCTGGGAGTAAAACCTCTTGGGCAGTGGGATGTGCTGCTTCCTTGGATTCAGGTGGAGTCTCCTTCTCTGGAGGTCTTTTAAGCTGAGGCTGGATGACCATCTTTAGGGAGGGCTTGGGTGGTGTCCTTCTGCCTAGAATAAGAGGGTTGGACTAGATGCCCTTTGGGGTACCCATCCAACTCTGATGGAGTATAGACAGCCTGGGAGTCTGGCAGTCTCCTTCTCCTAAAGGATGGCTGGATGGCCATTTTTCGGGAGGGCTTGGGTGGTGTTTCCCTGCCTGGCTGGGGGGGGGGGGGTTGGGTGTCCCTGGGGTCCTCTGACCTCTGATTCTCTGGTTGTCGGGTGGAAGCCTCTTTCACTTGGGAAAGCGCAGTGGCATTGTCCCCTCAGACGCCCCGAAAAGGCCATTCAGGAGGCAGGCCGCCCCCCACCTGGCCCTTTGTGAGGGTGACAGGGACCCCCTTGTGCCCGCCTGTGTTGCCAGCCCCTCTCCCTCTGGCATCCTATGCAAAAGAGGGGCCGTCGGGCGGGGCTTTGTTGTGGGGGCGACAGAGCCCCGGTCGGTCAGTCGGTCAGTGGTGGCCACAGGTGCCTCTGCTGCACAAATGCGGCTCTTGTTCTGCCCTGAAAGCGCAGGAGAGGGGCCCACGGCCCAGAGACCCATAGGGAGGGGGTCCCCTGTCACTCCCTCACCCCACAAAAGACCCCCATCCCATAATCAACAAGGGGAGGGGGTCCTGGGAGCACATTCATGGCGGAAGAGCAATGGTGGGGCATAGCAACCGAGGGCGCCTTGGAGCTTCTCCGCAACATCAGGAGCATGGCAATGAAGGGGGTCCGGGGGGGGGGGGGGCTTGGGCAGCCATTGGGGGGAAGGCTCTGCCGGCCTGTCACGGTCCCTTTGACACCCACAGCACTCAAGAAGGAAGAGAGATAATTGTGGAATCCTAGAGTTGGAAGAGACTCTTCTGGTATCCCTAGCATAAGAGGGTTGGACTAGATGCCCTTTGGGGTGTATACTCAGATGGAGTATTGGTATCCCTCTTCTGCCAGGCAGGAAAAGCACAGTCAAAGCCTTCCCAACAGACAGTCACCCAGCCTCTGCTTAAAAGCCTCCAGAGAAGGAGCCTCCATTGCACTCTGAGGCAGAGAGTTCCACCGTTGAACACTTCCACATATTTCAGGAAACATTTCCACCCAAAACGCACCCCTGCGATGTCCCATGGAGGAGGAAGGGGCAAGGCTTGCTTTCTGCTGCTCCGGAGACCGGGACACAATGGATCCACCGATCCAAACTGCAGGAAAAGAGACTCCACCTCAAGCTGAGGAAGGGCTCTTCGGCCGTGAAGTACACTGCCTCAGAGAGTAGTGAGGAATCCTTCTCTGGAGGCTTTTAAGCAGAGGATGGATGGTCTTCTGTTGGGAGGGCTTGGTGGGGCCCTCCTGGGTTGGGTCTGGGTGGCCATGGGGTCTCTTCCCACTCTAAGATTTTAAGGCCCAGAGGAGCAAGTCCTGGCTGGACAGACCTTCCCTGCAACCCCTTTCCACAGCAGAGTCCTCCCTCCATGCTGTAGTCCACATCTAAACAGATGTGGTTAGACCACACCTGGAATATTGTGTCCAATTCTGGGCACCACAATTCAAGAGAGATATAGACAAGCTGGAATGTGTCCAGAGGAGGGCGACTAAAATGATCAAGGGTCTGGAGAACAAGCCCTATGAGGAGCGGCTTGGGGAGCTGGGCATGTTTAGCCTGAAGAAGAGAAGGCTGAGAGGAGATATGAGAGCCATGTATAAATATGTGAGAGGAAGCCACAGGGAGGAGGAGGGAGCAAGCTTGTTTTCTGCTTCCTTGGAGACTAGGACGCAATGGAACAATGGCTTCAAACTACAAGAGAGGAGATTCCATCTGAACATGAGGAAGAACTTCCTGACTGTGAGAGCCGTTCAGCAGTGGAACTCTCTGCCCCGGAGTGTGGTGGAGGCTCCTTCTTTGGAAGCTTTTAAGCAGAGGCTGGATGGCCATCTGTCAGGGGTGATTTGAATGCAATATTCCTGCTTCTTGGCAGAATGGGGTTGGATGGGATGATGGCCCAGGAGGTCTCTTCCAACTCTTTGATTCTATGATTCTATGATTCTGGAAGGGCAGCACCCAACATTGGGGAAGGGTCTTGGCCACGCTCTGGGAAAAGCTCCTTTGGGCAGCAGGAGCCCTTTGCCTCACCTGTGCAGATGAGGGACCCCCTGGAAATGATTTCTGTGGGAGCATCGAGCAGAGGAGCAAACAGACCCCCCTTTTGTGTTGTTGAAGGCTTTCACAGCCAGAATCCCTGAGTTGTTGTTGTTGTGTGGTTTCCGGGCTGTATGGCCAATGCGTTCCAGCAGCATTTTCTCCTGACATTTCGCCTGCATCAGTGGCTGGCAACCTCAGAGGATCTGATGGCAAGTGTCCAGGGTGGGAGAAGGAACCAAGGTCTGTTGAACAAACGTAAAGGGTGCAATGTGCAAGATGGATAGATATGCCTGTGCGGAGTGAGGTCCACCCATTTGCTCCAAGGGAGAGCAGCAGGAGCTCTCCAAGGTCCTGAAGCTCACCCCTTGGATAGTGACCTTCTCCCACCCTGGACACTTGCTTGATTGACATTTCTCTTTGTTTTTAAATGTCATGTATTGCATATGTATGTTGTAAACCACTCCGAGCCTTCGGGGAGTGGCGGTATATAAATTCAGTAAATAAATAAATAAATAAATAAATAAAATAAGCTGTATTACCTTTGGGATCCAAATCCAGAACAGGGATAGAAGCCAGTTGCTTCCACTGGCTTCCGCCCCACAGAGAACTGAACTGAGCCCTGAGATCAGAAAGGGTCCAGATCCGGAGACTGTGCACAGAGGCTTGGTGGCGTCTCCGAGGAGCCCCATGGAAAGGAAAGTCCTTCCTTTGTGCCCCTCTCCTGCGTCTTCCTGGGTTGCGCCTGAGGGTTACCATGGCAGGGGGCCATTGGGTGGGGGTCCCTTTCCACGCGGCTTCCTCTTGAGAGCTCTTGAGTGGCACAGCAAACACCCGGAGCCCCTCCAAGGCATGGCCCTGTTTGCACAAGGAGCATTGTTCCGGGATTCGGAGCCAAGTTGCACTCCATAGGATAAAAGGGAAGAGAGAGAGTGTGCGCATGTGTGCATGTGTGTGTGTGTGTGGGGGGGGGGGGGCTCAGGCTCAAGAAGTAAGTTCAATATTTGCCCCAAGATGGTGGATGTTCTGGACCAGCAAGAATGCCTCTCTGTGCCTTTGAGCGGTTCCAGCGACACCAGAAGATGCAAGAAGACACAATGGACACCAGGTCTGAGTGTGAAAGGCTCTGCATGTCACATTTACTAAGACATGTTTTCAAACATTGATCTCTTTCTTCGATAGAGCTACAAGCTGGGTAGATGCGGGGAACGATGCCGTGGATGGAGCGTGTCTGGATTTCAGTTAGGCCTTCTTTGACAAGGTCCCCCACGACCTTCTGGCAAGGAAACGAGTCCAATGTGGGCGAGGCAAAACTACGGTGAGGTGGATCTGGAATTGGTTAAGCGGACGAACCCAGAGGGTGCTCACCAATGCTTCCTCTTCATCTTGGAAAGAAGTGACAAGTGGAGTGCCATCAGCAGGGTTCCGTCCTGGGCCCGGTCCTGTTCAACATCTTTATTAACGACTTAGATGAAGGGCTAGAAGACAGGATCATCAAGTTTGCAGACGGGACCAAATTGGGAGGGAGAGCCAAGACTCCAGAGGACAGGAGCAGGAATCAAAACGATCTTGACAGATCGTTTTGATTCAAAATGAAGTTCAACAGTGACAAATGCAAGATACTCCACTTTGGCAGAAAAAACTAAATGCAAAGATACAGAATGGGAGACGATGAGGCCTGGCTCGAGAGCAGGACGTGTGAAAAAGATCTTGGAGTCCTCGTGGGGAGGAAGGTGAACATGAGCCAGGAATGTGATGTGGCGGCAAAAAAAAAGCCAATGGGATTTTGGCCTGCATCAAGAGGAGCCTAGTGTCTAGATCTAAGGAAGTAATGCTACCCCTCTATTCTGCTTTGGTTAGACCACACCTGGAATACTGTGTCCAATTCTGGGCACCACAATTGAAGAGAGATATTGACTCTAAGCTGGAATGTGTCCAGAGGAGGGCGACTAAAATGACCAAGGGTCTGGAGAACAAGCCCTATGAGGAGCGGCTTAAGGAGCTGGGCATGTTTAGCCTGAAGAAGAGAAGGCTGAGAGGAGATATGATAGCCATGTATGAATATGTGAGAGGAAGCCACAGGGAGGAGGAGGGAGCAAGCTTGTTTTTTGCTTCCCTGGAGACGAGGACGCAGTGGAACAATGGCTTCAAACTACAAGAGAGGAGATTCCATCTGAAGATGAGGAAGAACTTCCTGACTGTGAGAGCCATTCAGCAGTGGAACTCTCTGCCCCAGAGTGTGGTGGAGGCTCCTTCTTTGGAAGCTTTGAAACAGAGGCTGGATGGCCATCTGTCAGGGGTGATTTGAATGCAATACTCCTGCTTCTTGGCAGAATGGGGTTGGACTGGATGGCCCAGGAGCTCTCTTCCAACTCTTTGATTCGATGATTCTATGATTCTATGAGGCCTCATCCACTGAATGCTCACACAAACTTGGCCCTTCTCTGTCATTGGCTAGTGCACGGCCAGAGCCCCGGGGGTCTGGTGCCAATGGCATCTGCACCAGGTTCTGGGTGGCAATCCTACCTTTATGGTCAAGCTTGAATGTTCAGACTGAAAGCAGGTGCAGGCACAAAACCACATTGACTTTGGACCCACAAAAAATGGCTGGGCTGTGTGTGCGCACATCATTCCTGTGGTAGAGCCTCACTTGTGCAAGGCCGTTGTCAGGTTTTACAATGTATTGTAATATAATAGTCATGCACTGCTAATAGGCTTCTGTTGGGAATGCTGAGTCACGCATTGATTGTATATAGGGAATCATTTGGGGAATGTGTTCTGGCCTAGTCCAGGTGATTGTGAATGATGCAATCCTGGGCTTGGGTTGGGTCAATTAGTTGGTAACCAATCAGAGGTTGCTATGTGTAAATGAACTGTATATAAGGAAACCATGTACAGTGTATATCTCTCCTTGTGCTGTGATGTTGTTTTGTCGAAGGCTATATGTAATAAGATATGGCTGCGTGCTATGGTGAGTCTGTAATGTCATCTAGACTGGGGGAAAGACAATGGTAAAACTGACCACGGCCGGGCATGTGCTCAAGTGTTTGCGAAGGATTCCAGCGTGGCTGTAGGCTGTGGGAGCAGTTGACTGAAAATACTGTGCAGGAAGAAACTACTGGAAAGCGCTGAAGTTGTGCAACTGATCTACTGCTGAACTGTGGAGTCAATCTTAACAGGCATCCGTTTTGTGCAATGTTGGGGGGTATCCCAAGACTCTTCTTCTCCTGGGAGAACCACCACAAACCACAGAGCCTGGATAATAAAGGCACCTCTGAAATGTCCCAGGGATAGATGTTTGCAACCTGACTATATTGCAGGAGCTGGATTTGCAGCCTTGCAGTCCTTGCAGAGGGATTGGTGTGTGTGTGTGTGTGTGTGTGTGGCTCTTCCAATGTTTTTTTGTTGTTGTGTAAACCAACCCCCTGCCCCTTTTTATGGGGGAAATGAGGGCTGGTTTCCATGCTGCCTTCTGGGCAGACCCAATTGCGTGGGTGTGTGACTGAGGCCCAGCATCCACAGAAAGCAAAAACCTGCTTTCTCCATCGGGTTGCCAGCATTTGCCCTTCCCAGTTAGCTCTCCAAAGTGGTTCCAGTTTGGGCCTTGGGGCATGTCCTTGTAATTGGGCAGGATGGGGAGGAAGGAAGGAAGGAAGGAAGGAAGGAAGGAAGGAAGGAAGGAAGGAAGGAAGGAAAGGAAGGGCCTTTTCTCATTGGAAACCCATGCTCACCAAGTTGTATTATTATTGGGTTGGTGTAGGTTTTTCGGGCTATATGGCCATGTTCTAGAGGCATTCTCTCCTGACGTTTCGCCTGCATCTATGGCAAGCATCCTCAGAGGTAGTGAGGTCTGTTGGAAGTAGGAAAATGGGTTTATATATCTGTGGACAAAGGACTCTTGTCTACTAGAGCTAGGTGTGAATGTTTCAACTGACCACCTTGATTAGTATATAATGTTCTGATAGAGCCTGGAGCAAACTTTTGTTGGGAGGTGATTGGATGTCCTTTTGTTAGGAGGTGATTAGATGTCCTTGAAACATTCACCCCTAGCTCCAGCAGACAAGAGTCCTTTGTCCCACCCTGGTCATTCCACAGATATATAAACCCTTTTTCCTAGTTCCAACAGACCTCACTACCTCAGGAGAAAATGCCTCTAGACCATGGCCATATAGCCCGAAAAAACCTACAAGAACCCATTGATTCCGGCCATGGAAGCCTTCGACAATACAAAATGGTCAGTTGAAACATTCACACCTAGCTCCAACAGACAAGAGTCCTTTGTCCCACCCTGTTCATTCCACAGATATATAAACCCACATTCCTAGTTCCAACAGACCTCACTACCTCTGAGGATGCTTGCCAGTGATGCAGGTGAAACGTCAGGAGGGAATGCCTCTAGAACATGGCCATATAGCCCGGAAAAACCTACAACAACCCAGTGATTCCGGCCATGAAAGCCTTCGACAATACATTGTATTATTATTTTTTGAAAGCACCACCCTCTCTGAGCTGCTCTGAGGTTCGGTTTTAAGAGAAAGGTAAGATGTAAATCAAGTCAGCTCCGCTATCAATCACTGTCATGGATACAGAGTTTTGACAAGGGAATGATTTCCAGCGCAACATCTTGAACCCGGGTTGCATGTGACAATCCCCCTGCCTTCCCCCAGCATGCTCGTTGCGCTTCTGGGAAGCCATGCCGCATTTCCACTCAGTGCGCCACTGGAAAACACCACCCTGGCCAAAACCAGCAATGCCACAAAGGGCTGGTCCTGGGCTCCAGGCTCCATGCATCATGCTCACTTTGAGCTCATAGAATCATAAAATCCTAGACCTGGAAAAGACCCCAAAGGTCATCCAGCCCAACCCCCTTCTGCCCTAAAAGGAAGACACAATCAAAGCACTCCTAACAGAGGTGCGTTGTGTGTACCTGCCTGGCGGGATATGGGGACACACCTTCCTGTATGATGCCCACCTCACTGAATCATAGAGTTAGAAGGGAACCCCAAAGGTCATCTAGACCAGGCCGTCTGAAACTTTTTCCACTTGTGGCCTCTTTCTGCTTTGAAAAATTCTTGCATGACTCCAGGTATATCAGTATACAAAAGAGGCAGGCACATCAAACCTTTGCTGGTAACACATCACACTGGCAGGGATTGCTGACCGGGCTGGTCTTCCTGTTTGTGAAGTACCGATGGAGCATTTTATGCAGAGTCCACGGCACGCTCTGCATGTTCTTGCTACAGATTTGTGTCAATGAGTGGCGTTCAGAAACCTTTTCATAGAATCCTAGAATCAAAGAGTTGGAAGAGACCTCCTGGGCCATCCTCCAGTCCAACCCCATTCTGCCAAGAAGCAGGAATATTGCCTTCAAAGCACCCCTGACAGATGGCCATACAGCCTCTGCTTCAAAGTCTCCAAAGAAAGAGCCTCCACCACACCCCCCTGGGGCAGAGAGTTCCACTGCTGAACGGCTCTCACAGTCAGGAAGTTCTTCCTCATGTTCAGGTGGAATCTCCTCTCTTGTAGTTTGAAGCCATTGCTCCATTGCGTCCTAGTCTCCAAGGAAGCAGAAAGGAAGCTTGCTCCCTCCTCCCTGTGGTTTCCTATCACGTATTTAAACGTGGCTTTCATATCTCCTCTTAGCCTTCTCTTCTTCAGGCTAAACATGCCCAGCTCCTTAAGCTGCTCCTCATAGGGCTTGTTCACCAGACCCCTGATCTGCTCCCTCCTCCCTGTGGCTTCCTCTCACATACTTATACATGGCTATCATCATATCTCCTCTCAGCCTTCTCTTCTTCAGGCTAAACATCCCAGCTCCTTAAGCCGCTCCTCATGGGGCTTGTTCTCCAGACCCTTGATCCTTTGAGTCGCCCTCCTCTGGACACATTCCAGCTTAGAGTCAATCTCTCTCTCCAGTTGTGGTACCCAGAATTGGACACAATTCCTGTTGCCATTTTTTTGTGGCCCCCAACATCAACTAAGAGGGGCCCTATTTTAGGGCTGGGACCCACAGTTTAAGAAGCAGTGATGTACACCAACCCCTTTTGGCAGTGCAAGAATCCACTATTGAAGCCTTCCTGATAGATGTCCATCTGACTGTCTCTTGAACAACTCCAAAGAGGAAGAGGCAGGCAACAAAGTTGTTGTTGTTGTTGTTGCCTCTGTAGGCAGCTTTCCCCAAATCCCTTCAGATCATAAACGCAAAGGCCTTGGCCAGGCATGGGCAAACTTGAGCCCTCCCTCCAGGTGTTTTGGACTTCAACCCCATACTGGCTGTTAGGAATTGTGGGAGTTGAAGTCCAAAACACCTGGAGGGATGGCCTGGCTTAGCACCTTGCCTCCCTTTCGGAGCCCATAGGTGCCAGAAGAGGAATGCTTTCCAAAACCATCTCACAGGGCACGAGGCGGCCGCTTCTTCGGCCTCCCTGCTCCCTTTAACCCAGTGGTTCTCAACCTGGGGTCCCCAGATGTTTTTGGTCTTCAACTCCCAGAAATCCTAACAGCTGGTAAACTGGCTGGGATTCCTGGGAGTTGTAGGCCAAAACACTTGGGGAACCACAGCTGCTCTTAATGAGTGCAAGTCCCCTTTCAGGGCCAGATCAACTCCACCCCAGAGTATTGAAGGAACTAGCGGAAGTCATTTCGGAACCATTGGCAACCATCTTTGAGAGTTCTTGGAGAACGGGAGAAGTTCCAGCAGATTGGAGGAGGGCCAATGTGGTCCCAATCTTCAAGAAGGGAAAAAAGGATGACCCAAACAACTACCGTCCGGTCAGCCTCACGTCGATACCGGGCAAGATTCTGGAAAAGATTGTTAAGGAAGTGGTCTGCAAACACTTAGAAACAAATGCAGTCATCGCTAATAGTCAACATGGATTTATCAAAAACAAGTCATGCCAGACTAATCTGATCTCTTTCTTCGATAGAGTTACAAGCTGGGTAGATGCACACGGGGAACGATGCCGTGGATGGAGCGTGTCTGGATTTCAGGAAGGCCTTCTTTGACAAGGTCCCCCATGACCTTCTGGCAAGGAAACTAGTCCAATGTGGGCGAGGCAGAACTACGGTGAGGTGGATCTGGAATTGGTTAAGTGGACGAACACAGAGAGTGCTCACTAATGCTTCCTCTTCATCTTGGAAAGAAGTGACAAGTGGAGTGCCGCAGGGTTCCGTCCTGGGCCCGGTCCTGTTCAACATCTTTATTAATGACTCAGATGAAGGGCTAAAAGGCAGGATCATCAAGTTTGCAGACGGGACCAAATTGGGAGGGAGAGCCAATAGTCCAGAAGAGAGGAGCAGGATTCAAAACGATCTTGACAGATTAGAGAGATGGGCCAAAACTCACAAAATGAAGTTCAACAGTGACAAATGCAAGATACTCCACTTTGGCAGAAAAAATGAAATGCAAAGAGACAGAATGGGGGACAATGCCTGGCTCGAGAGCAGTACGCGTGAAAAAGATCTTGGAGTCCTCGTGGGGAGGAAGTTAAACATGAGCCAGGAATGTGATGTGGCGGCAAAAAAAGCCAATGGGATTTTGGCCTGCATCAAGAGGAGCCTAGTGTCTAGATTCAGGGAAGTCATGCTCCCCATGCTCGATTCTGCCCTGGTTAGATCACACCAGGAATCACACTGTTTTCCGCTTCCTTGGAGACTAGGACGCAATGGAGGAATGGCTTCAAACTACAGGAGAGGAGATTCCACCTGAACATGAGGAAGAACTTCCTGACTGTGAGAGCCGTTCAGCAGTGGAACTCTCTGCCCCGGAGTGTGGTGGAGGCTCCTTCTTTGGAAGCTTTTAAGCAGAGGCTGGATGGCCATCTGTCACGGGTGATTTGAATGCAATATTCCTGCTTCTTGGCAGAATGGGGATGGACTGGATGGTGGCCCATGGGGTCTCTTCCAACTCTTTGACTCTATGAAACGAGATTGATAACCCAGGAACACAAATCGTGTGGCATAACGTACTCGGTGGCCTTCTCCCTGGACTCTCCCTTGTTTGCATTGGAAGCCCCTTTCAAGGAGATGCTGGAAGAAAAGTGGGGGGCAATTTACCCCAAAGTCACCCTGGGGGCCTTGTTTCCACGAGGTCCAGGAAGCCAAGCAAAGCCCACCCCTGAACCGGTTTCCCCCCTTTGCCCCTTGGGCTGACCCCTCCACCTCACCTCTCCTTCAAAAGCCCCCCCCCCCATCAGCCCTTCAGCATTAGCATCTGCAAGGGCCTCCCTGCATGTCAGTAGTGTTGTTGGGGAGGGGGCTGGAAGGCCTCTTCTATGGAGGCACAAAGGGGGTGGAGGCAGGCTCCGTCTTGCCCGGGGGCAGGAGACCCTCCCCTCCATGAATGGCTCTGGGTCGGCCCATGAATGCAGCAGGCGGTGGGTGGGCTGAAGGTGGGCGGGGGTCTCCTTTGTGGCCCGGACCCTCCCCTCCCGCCTCAGGCCTTGTTTCCGGCCTTGTCCCCCTTTTGTCTCCCCCAATTTCTGGCAGGAGGGGAGTTCATGCAGACCTTGTCTCTGCAACCCCCCCCCCCCCCCCATTCTGAGCAGAAAAGACTTGGGTGAAGATTGCAACACACTGAGTCTAAACAGAAGAAAACAACCCTGAAAGGGAGAGGTTAAAGAAGTGGTTCTCAACCTAGAATCATAGAATCATAGAATCCAAGAGTGGGAAGAGACCTCCTGGGCCATCCTCCAGTCCAACCCCATTCTGCCAAGAAGCAGGAATATTGCATTCAAATCACCCCTGACAAATGGCCAGCCAGCCTCTGCTTAAAAGCCTCCAAAGAAGGAGCCTCCACCACACTCCATTCCTATAGTTTGAAGCCATGGCTCCACTGTGTCCTAGTCTCCAGGGCAGCAGAAAGGAAGGGAGGCTCCCTCCTCCCTATGATATTTGTACATGGCTTTCATCATATCTCCTCTCAGCCTTCTCTTCTTCAGGCTAAACTTGCCCTGCTCTTTAAGCCGCTCCTCATAGGCCTTGTTCTCTAGGCCCTTGATCCTTTGGGTCACCCTGCTCTGGACACATTCCAGCTTGTCAATATCTCTTTTTGATTGTGGTGCCCAGAATTGGACACAATGTGATTCCAGATATGGTCTAACCAGGTCAGAATAGAGCATGGGGAGCATGACTTCCCTGGATCTAGACACTAGACTCCTCTTGATGCAGGCCAACATCCCATTGGCCTTTTTTGCCACCGCATCATTGTCGTTATCATAAAAACATGGGGAAAGTGGCAAAACCTTGGTTTGTGTGGAGGACAAAGTTTCTCTCGTCAGGATAAAGTTTTCGCCCTCTGGTCAACTGTTGCCATGTTTTTAGGATGCACCCCATCAGGAACTGATGTGTATAACTCAGGAACAAAGCAACATAAAGAATCCCATAGATTCAGGATATAGGGACATACAGAGATCCAAAGATCCGAATCTTCTGGCCAGAACTGGGATTTCCCCACACTTCTTTATCCCGCAGTTTTCAGGCTTTGTAGCGGTTCCTCCCGTGTTTTTGGCTGACATTGTCTGTCCACCCTCCATTTTGAACTGGGAGCTCCTGGGATAAATGTACTGTGTGGATGGGCCACTCGGCCTTCAAAACCACGCACAGAAGTCAGAAATGCCACTGTGAAGGCCTTGTCTCCTCATTTCCATTGAAAGGTGGCCTGGCTTCCATGATTAAAGCCTCGACTGAGAAGCCCTTTGGTCCCGTACTGGATCCAGGCAAGCTCCTTCTCTGAATGCAGACCCTTCAAAATCCCAAGGAAGAGCATGCCCAGGCCAGCCCAGCCCTCTCCAGGCACCAGGACTGCAACTTCTATTGCTGCCCATGGAAGGGGCTGCTGGGAGCTACCATCCACATTGACTGCAAAGCGACCTCCCATTTTGGATCAATCTGGTGCTGTGACGGCGCGAGTGGCGCCACCTATGTATAGAACTGTTAGTTGTAAGACTTAAACTGTTGTATCATGCTTAATCCTGCCCCCTTTTTACACTGCTTATGCATAGTTATATGGATTGGTTGCTTGTAGCTGTCAATCAGTACTATTTGGCTCCACCTCTTCCTGCAAGAGGGGAGAACTTCCTTTTTCTCTTCATTCTGCCATCAGAGTTCGTACCAGATGGATGTAAGAGACCTGACTCTAAAGGACCCTGATTTAAGTTACCTCTTAGCACCCGTTCTGAGGTTTTTTACCCCTGGGACTCATGCTGTATGTCCAGATCGTCCTGGACAATTATTGAGGAGACCCAGGCACCTTCAAGCCGGTTCTTTTGGCTCCAGAGGAAGATCCTGAATCTTCAAGACATAGGCCATCTGAACTGGGGTTGTGGTTTGCTCCGGCATTCACAGCCATTGAGGAAAGAGGAAACTTGGCGAGGCTTCTCAGCTTCAAACCCCTTCGACCCAGGACTAATTGAGACTGTAAAGTATGTTTTCCTTCACCCCTCTGAAGTTTTCCAGCTCATTGCTTTGAAGAAATGACTTTGTGATAAATAAAACTCATTTTGAGCAATTTACATCGTTTTGGGTTTTTGGGAGTTCCAGTTTCCTAAAGGAGGGCAACAAGCAATCCCTTGGGGGAAAGTGCCACGTCCATCCCTCCTTCATTAAGACTAATAGCCCCCAAGCGCGACGGCACAGGTGCCTGCCCCCCCCCTCCCCATCTTTATCTTCCTCCTTCACTTCCTTCCTCCCATCAAGACACCCCCCCCCCCCCATTGAGAGATGGGGCTGCCACTTGAGGGAGGGATGGGTGAGTGAACTTCTGGTTAATGCACTATAATTCCTTTGTTCCAACCAATCATCCGATCATTAGGGTAATTTTGTTTTAATATAGTTTCAAGCAAAGTGCCGCCTCTGGTTTCAGGTAATTGAGAAGGGAAGCCCCCTCCTCGGCACTTAGCAAGGCGCGCCATAAAACACCCTTTCCCCAAAGGGACCCCTCCTCCTTAATTGATCTGCAGAAAGGGAGGAAGGCAGAAAGAAAGCAAAAAGGGGGAAAGGCCCAGAGAGGGTGACCCAAAGCGTCCAAGGTCTGGAAGCCCGGAAGCCCTGAATCCCTCTCAGGAGAGGATTTGGGAGCCGGGTCTGTCCAGCTTGGAGAAAAGGAGACCCTGTTACAATGTGGGAAAGGAGGTCCCATTGGGGAGAATGGGGGAGAAAGCCGGCTGCTCTGGGGAGGGGGACACAAGGGAGCAATGGGTGCAGTCTGCAAGAAATGAGGAAGGACTTCCTGAGAATTGGAGCCGTTCACCTGTGGAACCTGCCTCCCTGAGAGTTTAATGGGGGTCTTCAAGCGGAGGCTGGACAGGAGGGTTTAGGCTGTGCTGGACTGGAGGGCCTTTGGGGTCCCAACTCAAGGCTCCTATTACTCTACAGACCTAGTGGCTATAAAGTTTGGTGGCCATCTGCTGGGAGTGCTTAGATCAGTGTTTCTCAACCTGGGGGTCGGGACCTCTGGAGAGGTTGCAAGGGGGTGTTGGAGGGGTCGCCAAAGACCATCAAAAAACAGTATTTTCTGTTGGTCATGGGGGTTCTGTGTGGGAAGATTGGTCCAATTGTGTTGTTAGTCAGGTTTGGAAAGCTCTTTGATTCTAGGTGAACTAGAAATCCCAGCAACTACAACTCCCAAATGTCAAGGTCTGTTTTCCCCAAATTCCACCAGTGTTCACATTTGGGCATATTGAGTATTCATGCCAAGTTTGCTCCAGAGCAATCATGGTTTGAGTCCACAGTCCTCTCTGGATGGAGGTGAACTACAACTCCCAAACTCAAGGTCAATCCCCACCAAACTCTTCCAGTATTTTCTGATGGTCATGGGAGTTCTGTGCGCCAAGTTTGGTTCAATTTTGTAGTTGGTGGAGTTCTTTGATTGTAGGTGAACTAGAAATCTCAGCAATTACAACTCCCCAATGTCAAGGTCTGTTTTCGCCAAATTCCACCAGTGTTCACATTTGGGCAAATTGAGTATTTGTGTAGAGTTTGGTCCATATCCATCATTGTTTCGAGCCTACAGTCCTCTCTGGATGTCGGTGAACTACAACTCCAAAACTCAAGGTAAATGCCCCACCAAACTCTTCCAGTATTTTCTGATGGTGATGGGAGTTTTGTTCACCATGTTTGGTTCAATTCCGTAGTTGGTGGAGTTCTTTGATTGTAGGTGAACTATAAATCCCAGCAACTACAACTCCCCAATGACAAAATCAATTCCTAACCCCACTGGTATTCAAATTTGGGCATATCAGGTAAATTTGGTTTAGATGGTGTCTCCCTGCCTGGGCCAAGGGGGTGGGCTGGGTGGCCCTTGGGGGTCTCCTCTTCCAGGACTCTGTGGCTCTATGCCCCCCCCCCCCCAGCGCACACGCGAGGGCACACTCTCACACACACACACACCCAGCCTGAGCCACCAAGTGTTCCAAACCTACATTTATTGAGCTGCTTCTCCTCCTCCTCCCTGGACACCTGCATTCAATAAATAACAAACTCCCACCGGATACATCATGCGGATTCTCCGGTCAGCGGCTGAGGCCGAGGGCCCCAAAGTGCTCCAGGCGCCAGGTGCGTGTTCCGTGTGGCGTGTGCCAGTCGCAGGGGGCCTCTCGGGTCAAGGAGGGCGTGGGCTGAGCGGCCACACCAGCCTGGACGGCCTGGCAAGACTGGCAGCTTCAGCAAGGACTCTTTCCACCACGTTGTCGCTCATTCCAGTCCAGGAGGAGACGCTGAGAAGGTCGGAGCTCTTCCGTTTCCTTCTTGCAAAGAGACCTGGGGAGGTGCCACTTGCATGGTGTTCCCCATCCTACCAGCCAAGGGTGGAGGGCCAGTTGGTCAGCCTGCTTCTCTGGACCGGAAACGAAAGCAGAAGTGGACTCGCCCTCCTCCTCCTCCTCCTCTTCTTCCTCCAGCAAGAGCCAAGGCATCACCACCTTGTCCCACCAAAACAAGGGCCACCAGAGGCCCAGAAACTCAAGTCTTCTGCCGGCCGTTTGGGAGCCAACGCAAGGAGAAGGGAAGCCTCTTAATCCAGGAAATAGGGAAGGAGGGAGTGGGCAGAGGTGGGGGGGGGGGAGAGTGGGGGTCTCAGTGCTGGGGGGAGGAAGGGAGACTAATATGGGTCAACTTGGGAAGAAGGGAAAGGATTCACGCTCCCCATGACATGCATCAAGGGAGGAATTGGCAGAGGAGGGGAAGAGGCCATCGGCACAGGACTAGTGTTTTTTTTGGGGGGGGGCTGTAGTGGGGGTCTCCCACACTGGCACTCCCTCCATTGCATCCAAAGGGGTGAAGGTGTGGCTGGCTGGAAGGAGGAACGTGGGAGCAAGCCTTCCTCTCTTGCAGGCACTGCACCAAGAGGACAGAGTTTGACCAAGGGGAAGCTTGTGGGGGGTCACCCCCTTCTCCCTCTGAAGTTGGGGGCCCCACATGGATTCCTATCACCCAGGTCAGCTGCTTCTTCAAGCAAGGTGCCCACAAGGAGTGGCAAGCACAAGGAAGGGAACTTGAAATGTGTTCAACGGAAGCGCCAGACAAGAACTGCAGGCAAACGGAGAGCGGGAGGCAATGTGCCTTCACTGCACGAGGGTCGCCCCCTTCTCCCTCTGAAGTTGGGGGCCCAACATGGATTCCTATCTGCTTCTCCAGAGGCTTCTCCAGGCATCGTGCTCACAATGAGTGGCAAGCACAAGGAAGGGAACTTGAAATGTGTTTGACAAAAACTGCAGGCAAACCAAGAGCGGGAGGCACGAGGGCCACAAACCCAGAAACCAGCTGGAAACACTCTCCAACCTTCCCAGCTAGATTCCTCTGAAATGCCTCAACCGGGTCCATCCATTCTTCTCCAAGACATTGTTTCTCAACCAATACTTAAAGCACTTTGTTTTGCCACTTGGGAGCACACGAGCACACTGCTTTGCACACTCAAACAAGGATGCTTTGGTGGCGTCACCAATATATATATATATATATCTGTACAAAGATTCATTTTTTTATTATTATTTGATGCTCCTTGGGTCTTTCTCCTTTGGACACAGCCAAGTTCGGCCAAAACCACTTGAAGAGGAGCCTCAAAAGCGGAGTCGCAGGCCGAAAGCGCCCTTCCTCTCGAGGAAAGAGACAAAAAACTGCAATGGCCAGCCAGCCAAGGCCAACGTGGAGGGCTCCGCAGCTCCTCCCTCCCTCCCAGGGGAAGGGACCAGGCGCCCGGGGAGGGCCTTTCTCATCACTCAACCAACAACGAGGCATCTTGCAGGTGGGACACTGCGTTTGAGACATTCATGGGAGACAGAAATTTGGGGGGGGGGGGAGAGGGTGGAAGAGAAGGAGGGCTCCGCTTGCTCAGGCGGGGGCCACGCGTGATCCGAGGGGGCTTTGTCCTCGCTGCAGAGGCCCGACTGGAAGATAGAAGACAAAAACAGGGGTGGATTGGCAGGGAGAACGCAGTCAGTGTGGGAAGCGAGGAAGCAACAGCACTTGGATGCACAGCAAGGAGGGGCAGGCAGAATAATAATAATAATAATAATAATAATAATAATAATAATTTTGGTTTCGTTCCTGGACTGCACAAGTCTCTTGTGTCATCAAGTCTCCAGACCTCAATGAGTACCTAGAGTAGAGACACCGGGATTGTGGCGCAGCTGGCTGAGTGTCAGCTGCATTAAGATCACTCTGACCAAAAGGTCATGAGTTCGAAGCCAGCCCGGGCTGGAGTGGGTGTCCAGCCATTGTGTAGCCCGTTGTCAACCTTTGCAACCCGAAAGACAGTTGCATCTGTCAACTAGGAAAATAAGGTACCACCTTGTGTGGGAGGCTAAATTTAACTAATTTATGAGGCCATAAAGAAAAAAGACTCCGGGGAATGTGGAATGCGGAAGAACTTCATCGGTGTCGTTAATGGACAATGGAAAGCAGCAGCTCCCCCGGCGGCCAGAAAAATGTTAAATAGCCTTGGTGTATTTGTGTGTTAAACGTTGTTTGTCAAACTGGCATTGAATGTTTGCCATATATGTGTTGACTGTAATCCGCCCTGAGTCCCCTGCGGGGTGAGGAGAAGGGCGGAATATAAGAACTGTAAATAAATAAATAATAAATAGAGACAGGATTAGGCTGAGGGATTCCTCCCCCCCCCCCCCCCCCCCGCCCTGCCTCCATTCCTATTGATGTCTTCCCAAAATTTGCAATTCATGTCTTCCCAAAATTGTAGTCAAATGGTTTGCTTTTTGGAAAGACACACACATGTGTGTGTGGAGCCTCCTTCTTTGTAGGCTTTGAAGCAGAGACTGGATGGCCATCTGTTGGGAGTGCTTTCAATGTGATGTTCCTGCTTCTTGGGGTTGGGCTGGATGGCCCACCAGGTCTCTTCCCACCCTAGGATTCTATAGTACATTCAAAAAACAAGCCATTTCAGGTAAGGTTTCCCTACGCCCTGGCCTGCCCTGGGACTTGGCTGATGGCTAGAGATGACTCCAGAGGCCTGTCCTCTTCTCCAAGGCAAGGCCCCCCAGGCCTGGGAAAGGGGGGTGGGGGGTGTCCCTGGCCCCCAAAGAAAGGCTCCCTACCTGCACCCGCTGCCTACTTCTCCTCTTGATGGAGGGCCTCAATGAAGGCTTCAAGTTTCTCCTGGATCTCCCGGACTTTTTCTGGAAAGAGAAGGACACGGCCGTCAGAAGAGCGGAGCTCCAGGAGAAGGAAGGCGGGGGCCCTCAGGGCGGGAAGGGAGGGGAAGGGGCCCCAAAGAGGCCCCTTGCAGCACACAAAGGGGAAGGAAAAAGAAAGAGGGGACGGGCGGCAGAACCCATGGCTGGAAGGGAAGGGCTTTCCTATGGCCCAAGGCTCAACACAACGGGAATGCCTCGTCCCTGCCCACCTGGCACTCACAACCTGCAGGTAATGGCATAATAGAATAATCATAATAAAACTTTGTTTGTACCCCGCTACCATCTCCCCAAGGGACTCGGTGCAGTTTACATGAGGCCGAGCCCACAGCACAGCACATCAATAAACAAAGGCAATAACAAATAATCAATACAACAATTAAAATAAAATAAAACTCAAAAACAAAAAATACACAATAAGCAATAAACAATCCATCACGGATCACCTTCGATGCCAGCTTGACCAGGGCAGGTCAGCACTGCTTGTGTTATTGGATCTCACAGCAGCATTGGACACAGTCGACCACAATCTCTTGACCCACCGCCTTGCTGTTGCTGGAATCAGGGGGACAGCTTTAAACTGGCTCCCCTCCTTTCTTCACAACCGTGGACAGCCAGTGGAGAGGGGAGGCCTGGTCTCTGAGAGGTCCCCTCTCTCTCTCTTGTGGGGTTCCTCCTCAGGGGGCCATTCTCTCCCCTCTGGTGTTTAACATCTCTATGCGCCCACTTGCTCAGCTGGTTTGAGGTTTTGGGCTGGAGTGTTATCAGTATGCCGATGACACTCAGCTGGTGCTGAAGATGGAAGGCCGACTGGACTCTGTCCCCTATTGTTTCCATCAGTGCCTCGAGGCCGTGACTGGATGGCTGCGTGCCAGCAGGTTGAGGGTGAATCCAGCAAAGACGGAGATCCTCTGGCTGGGTCGACCGGGCAGTGGGGACATCCATCTGCCCACCCTGGATGGCGAGGCCTTACGCCCGTCATCATTGGTCAAGAGTCTGGGAGTCCTTTTGGACCCTCTGCTGAGGATGGAGGCCCAGGTCTCCGCCGTGAGCAGAACCGCCTTCTTTCTTTCACCTGCGGCAGACTAGACGGCTGACCCCTCCCTGTCCAGGGACGACCTGGCTACGGTGATCCAGGCCACGGTCATCTCAAGACTGGACTACTGTAATGCTCTCGACATTGGCCTTCCTCTGTTGGTGATCCAGAAGCTCAGGTTGGTGCAAAATGCAGCTGCTCGGCTTCTTGCGGGAACTCCGATGAGATGCCACATCACCCCAATCTTCCTGCAGCTGCATTGGTTACCGATTGAGCACCGGATCACTCTCAAAGGGATGGGACTCACCTTGAAGGCCTTGCGTGGTCTGGGGCCGATGTACCTGTGGGACCGCCTCTCCCCCTCCCAACCCCAGAGATCCCTCCGTTCTGAGGATCAAGATCTATTGGAAATTCCCAGTGTCAAGACCTTGCGTCTAACAGCAACCAGACGCAGAGCCTTCACAGCAGTGGCACCATCACTCTGGAACACTCTGCCACCTGAAGTCCGAGCCTTGTGGGACTTACCAGCTTTCCGCAGGGCATGGAAGACATACCTGTTCCGACAGGCTTTTAATGTTTGATATTGCTGTTTAATGTTTGATATTGCTGTTGATATTACTGCTTATTGCCCAATTTAGAATAAAACTAAAGAGATCAGGGAAAATACACAGACCAGTTAGATATGATCTCACTAACATTCCTAGCGAATATACAGTGGAAGTGAAGAACAGATTTGAAGGACTAGATTTAGTAAACAGAGTCCCAGAAGAACTATGGACAGAAGTCCGCGACATTGTTCAGGAGGCGGCAACAAAGTACGTTCCAAAGAAAAAGAAAACCAAGAAGGCAAAATGGTTGTCTGCTGAGACACTGGAAGTAGCCCAAGAAAGGAGGAAAGCAAAAGGAAACAGTGATAAGGGGAGATATGCCCAGTTAAATGCGCAATTCCAGAGGTTAGCCAGAAGAGATAAGGAACTATTTTTAAATAAGCAATGCATGGAAGTGGAAGAAGACAACAGAATAGGAAGGACAAGAGACCTCTTCCAGAAAATTAGAAACATTGGAGGTAAATTTCAGGCAAAAATTGGTATGATAAGAAACAAAGATGGCAGGGACCTAACAGAAGCTGAAGAGATCAAGAGAAGGTGGCGAGACTATACAGAAGATCTTTATAGGAAGGATAACAATATCGAGGATAGCTTTGACGGTGTGGTGAATGAATTAGAACCAGACATCCTGAGGAGTGAGGTTGAATGGGCCTTAAGAAGCATTGCTAACAACAAGGCAGCAGGAGACGACGGGATCCCAGCTGAACTGTTTAAAATCTTAAAAGATGATGCTGTCAAGGTGATGCATGCCATTTGCCAGCAAATATGGAAAACACAAGAATGGCCATCAGACTGGAAAAAATCAACGTATATCCCCATACCAAAAAAGGGAAATGCGAAAGACTGCTCCAACTTCCGTACAGTGGCCCTTATTTCTCATGCCAGTAAGGTAATGCTCAAGATCCTGCAAGGAAGACTCCAGCAATACATGGAGCGAGAGTTGCCAGATGTTCAAGCTGGGTTTAGAAAAGGCAGAGGAACGAGAGACCAGATTGCCAATATCCGCTGGAGAATGGAGAAAGGCAGGGAGTTTCAGAAAAACATCTGTTTCTGTTTGATTTACTATTCCAAAGCCTTTGACTGTGTGGATCATAATAAATGGTGGCAAGTTCTTGGTGGGATGGGCATACCAAGCCACCTTGTCTCTCTCCTGAGGAATCTGTACAAGGACCAAGTAGCAACAGTCAGAACTGACCACGGATCAACAGACTGGTTCAAGATTGGGAAAGGCGTACGGCAAGGCTGCATACTCTCACCCAACCTTTTTAACTTGTATGCAGAACACATCATGCGAGGATGTGCGGGGCTGGATGAATGCAAAGCTGGGGTGAAAATTGCTGGAAGAAACATTAACAACCTCAGATATGCAGATGACACCACTCTGATGGCCGAAAGCGAGGAGGAGCTGAGGAGCCTTCTAATCAAGGTGAAAGAAGAAAGTGCAAAAGCCGGGTTGCAGCTAAACGTCAAAAAAACCAAGATTATGGCAACAAGAATGATGGACAACTGGAAAATAGAGGGAGAAACCGTGGAGGCCGTGACAGACTTTGTATTTCTAGGTGCAAAGATTACTGCAGATGCAGACTGTAGCCAGGAAATCAGAAGACGCTTCCTTCTTGGGAGAAGAGCAATGTCCAGTCTCGATAAAATAGTGAAGAGTAGGGACATCAGACTGGCAACAAAGATCCGCCTAGTCAAAGCCATGGTATTCCCTGTAGTCACCTACGGATGTGAGAGCTGGACCTTAGGGAAGGCTGAGCGAAGGAAGATCGATGCTTTTGAGCTGTGGTGTTGGAGGAAAGTGCTGAGAGTGCCTTGGACTGCGAGAAGATCCAACCAGTCCATCCTCCAGGAAATAAAGCCCGACTGCTCACTGGAGGGAAAGATACTAGAGACAAAGTTGAAGTACTTTGGCCACATCATGAGGAGACAGGAAAGCCTAGAGAAGACAATTATGCTGGGGAAAGTGGAAGGCAAAAGGAAGAGGGGCCGACCAAGGGCAAGATGGATGGATGGCATCCTTGAAGTGACTGGACTGACCTTGAAGGAGCTGGGGGTGGTAACGGCTGACAGGGAGCTCTGGCGTAGGCTGGTCCATGAGGTCACGAAGAGTCGGAGACGACTGAACGAATGAACAACAACAACAACAATTGCTGTTTAAATTGTTTTAAATTGCTTTTAAACTTTGTTAGATTTTAGCCATTCTTGTAAGCTGCTCCGAGCCCCAGGGGAGTGGCGGCATATAAGTTTAAATAATAAATAAATAAAATAAATAAATAACATACAGCATTTAAAAACCCATGGCCAGGACAAATGTCATAATTAAAATTTAAAAATGCTGGGCATGAGCAAGGAGGTGAACTAGGACAGGGTTCTCAGAGAAAGAGGAGGGCGTGCAGGCAATCCTAAATCCATATTAAAGTGCATTTGAGGACATATTGCTAAGAGTTTTCCTTATTCTGGGAAGGCACACTGGAACAACCACGTTTTCAGGCTCCTCCCAAAGACTGCCAGCGTTGGGGCCTGCCTGATGTCCTTAGGGAGTGAATTCCAGAGTTGAGGGGCCACCACCGAGAAGGCCCTCTCCTTCGTCCCCACCAATCACACCTGCGGAGCGTGAGCAGGGCCTCTCCAGATGATCAAAGAGATCGTGTGGGTTCATACACAGAAATGCGGTCACACAGGTAGGCAGATCCCAAACCGTTCAAGGGCTTTGTAGGTAAGAACCTGCACCCAGTATTTTCCATACTTGTGTGCATGAAACACACAGTGTGTGCCCTCCCCATACTCTGGGATTGGGAAACTGGGAATGACAGAGCTGCATGGTTTCCAAACCTGGAATTTCTAGATCTCCCAGCGCCACACCAGAAACCCACCCGAGGGTCCCACAGGAGGACCAGGGGAGTCCGAGAGAGAAAGGAGATTTAGGATTAAGCCATGATTATAGAATACTGTGTAGAGCAGGGGTTCTCAAACCAAGGCTCCGGGCCGGATGTGGCCCTCCAAGATCATTTATCCACCCCTGGCCTAAACTTTAGACCAGGGGTCCTCAAACTAAGGCCCGGGGGCCGGATGCGGCCCTCCAAGGTCATTTACCCGGACCTCGCTCTGGGTCAACCTAAGTATGAAACTACTTGAAAGCACACAACAACAACAACAATCCTATCTCATCAGCCAAAAGAAGGCCACACTTCCCACTGAAATACTAATAAGTTTCTATTTGTTAAAATTGTATTGTTTTAAAATGTTTTTTGCACTACAAATAAGATATTTGAAGTGTGCATGATTTTTTTGAATTATAATCCGGCCTGCCAACAGTCTGAGGGATTGTGACCTGGCCCTCTGTTTAAAAAGTTTGTGGACCCCTGATTTAGACCCTAAGTCTGTAGCAACTTCAAGTCACACAACAACAACAGTCTGAATTAACTTGACTATCTGATCAACCAAAAGCAGGCCAACCATTCCCATTGAAATACTGGTAAGCTGGAAAGGGTCCTTCAGAGGAGGACGACTCAAATGATCAAGGGTCTGGAGAACAAGCCCTATGAGGAGCGGCTTAAGGAGCTGGGCATGTTTAGCCGGAAGAAGAGAAGGCTGAGAGGAGATATGATAGCCATGTATAAATATGTGAGAGGAAGCCACAGGGAGGAGGAGGGAGCAAGCTTGTTTTCTGCTTCCTTGGAGACTTGGACGCAATGGAACAATGGCTTCAAACTACAAGAGAGGAGATTCCACCTGAACATGAGGAAGAACTTCCTGACTGTGAGAGCCGTTCAGCAGTGGAACTCTCTGCCCGGAGTGTGGTGGAGGCTCCTTCTTTGGAAGCTTTTAAACAGGGGCTGGGTGGCCATCTGTCAGGGGTGATTTGAATGCAATATTCCTGCTTCTTGGCAGAATGGGGTTGGACTGGATGATGGCCCAGGAGGTCTCTTCCAAGGCTTTGATTCTATGATTCTATGACTGTGAGAGCTGTTCAGCAGTGGAACTCTCTGCCCCGGAGTGTGGTGGCGGCTCCTTCTTTGGAGGCTTTTA
Organism: Anolis sagrei; assembly: GCF_037176765.1. Taxonomy (NCBI): domain Eukaryota; kingdom Metazoa; phylum Chordata; class Lepidosauria; order Squamata; family Anolidae; genus Anolis; species Anolis sagrei. The sequence goes on along the minus strand of NC_090023.1, from coordinate 273,834,544 downwards.
AACAGAGGCTGGATGGCCATCTGTCAGGGGTGCTTTGAATGCAATATTCCTGCTTCTTGGCAGAATGGGGTCGGACTGGATGATGGCCCAGGAGGTCTCTTCCCACTCTAGGATTCGATAAGTTTATGTTGGTTAAAATTGTTCATCCTTTTAAATACTGTATTGTTCTTTTATGGTTTTTGCAGTACAAATAATATATCTGCAGTGAACAGAGGAATTATGGACAATCTAGGACATTAAGATCATCTAGGGAGGCCCTGCTCTTGACCCCGTCTGCGTCACAAATACGTTTGGCGGTGACGAGAGACAGGGCCTTCTCAGTGGTGGCCCCTCGGCTATGGAACACGCTTCCTAGGGACATTAGATCAGCCCCCTCCCTTTTGACTTCCCGAAAAAAAGTCAAAACCTGGCTATTTGAGCAGGCGTTTGAAAAGGCAGTGTAATTAGACATAGGATTATGGAACAATTGGATTATGAGTTTGGATTATGTTTTTATTGAGGAGATGAAATGATTGTTTTTACTATTGTCATGGTCTTAATTGATGTGTTAATGCTTTTTAATGTTTTTATGATGTCGTTCAATTGTTGCCTTGTGAACCGCCTTGAGTTGCCTGCGGGCTGAGAGGGGCGGTAGACACAGGTAGCAAACAAACAAACAAACAAACAAACAAACAAATAAATAAATGTTTTTCTCAAAATACAGCCTGGCCCCCCAACAGTCCGAGGCAGAGTGAACCATCCCTCTGCTTCATAAGTTTGAGGGAATCTGGTCCAAATGGAGCCGAATCCTCAGAGGGAAACACCAACAAGGCAAGAAGGTGAGGCTCATGGAATAGTTCCGGAAGTTGTGTGTTTAGTATGTATGTATCAGTGTAGATGTGTCTTAGGTGTGTATGATTGAGATTCGAGTTTTCTGGTCTCAGTCCTCCTTTTTCACATGATTTCCAAATACCAATGTTATTATTATTATTATTATTATTATTATTATTATTATTATTATTATAACTTTCTTTGTACCCCGCTAGCATCTCCCAAGGGATTCGATGCGGCTTACAACAGGCCGGAGCCCAACACAATACAACAGTACAATACATAGCAAATATAAACAGTTAAAGCAGAAAACAATAACAATAGCAGTACAACAGGACATTATTAAAAACTGAGCCGGCCGGAGTGGGGTACAGGATTAAAAAGTGCTGAAGTGTCAGAGGGATATGGGATTAAAATATAAGAGCAGTGTGTGGTGAGGGTGATCTTGACTCTACTAAAGTGCTTCTGGGCTTTGGTAGTGGGGTCCCTAATCTGAGAAGGCACGTTGGAACAGCCAGGTTTTCAGGTTCTTTCTGAAAACCGCCAAGGTAGGGGCCTGTCTGAGATCTTTCGGGAGGGCATTCCAGAGGCGGGGGGCCACCACAGGGAAGGCCCTGTCCCGCGTCCCCGCCAGGCGCGCCTGCGATGCAGGCAGGATCATGAGCAGGGCCTCTCCTGATGACCGGAGTGAGCGTGTGGGTTCGTAGACTGTGATGCGGTCACGCAGGGTACAAATAGGGCTGTTCTCTGCGGAGCCAAGGATGGGGGGCCGAGGGCACATGCTGAAGGGCATCCTCCTCCTCCATGGGTTCATGTGTGCGTGTGGCACAAAGCCCTTCCTCCATCCCCTTCATGTGGGATCAAGGGCCTCCCGCGCATGAATGCGCCTCTCTTGTGCGGCCTTGAGCAAGCTTCCTTTCTGCTTCCTTGGAGACTAGGACGCAATGGAACAATGGCTTCAAACTACAAGAGAGGAGATTCCATCTGAACATGAGGAAGAACTTCCTGACTGTGAGAGCCGTTCAGCAGTGGAACTCTCTGCCCCGGAGGGAGTGTGGTGGAGGCTCCTTCTTTGGAAGCTTTTAAGCAGAGGCTGGATGGCCATCTGTCGGGGGTGATTTGAATGCAATATTCCTGCTTCTTGGCAGAATGGGGTTGGACTGGATGATGGCCCAAGAGGTCTCTTCCAACTCTTTGATTCTATGATTCTATGAAATAGGGCTGTTCTCTGCGGAGCTAAGGATGGGGGGCCGAGGGCACATGCTGAAGGGCATCCTCCTCCTCCATGGGTTCATGCGTGCGTGTGGCACAAAGCCCTTCCTTCCATCTTTGCCGCAATGAAAGACCCCCGAGGTGGTGGCCCCCTCCTCCTCCTCTTCCTCCTCCACATTGAATGCTTCCTCCCTGTTTACCCAAAGGATGATCGGCTCCCAGCCTGGATTCATTCCGGTCATGAATATTCCCATAATCCCCCTCCGCCCGCGCTACCCATAAGCCCCGCCTGACAAGGGAAGCGGAAAGGCCGCACAAGAGAGGCGCATTCATGCGCGGGAGGCCCTTGATCCCACATGAAACGGCACCCTGGACACACACGCACAGGCACGCCTTCTCTCCCCATTAATCCCCTGATTACCAGCATGAAGGAGGCTCCCGGGCGGGCGGCTAATTGATCTGTAATTAGGATGAATGAACTCTGTGGGGTGGGGGGGGGGGAGCAGCAGTGCATAACAAACACCCGGGAAGCAGGGCGGCTCCAGGTGGGAAGTGGCCTCCGAAGGGTGAGAGGGCCTTCCTTCCCCATAGTTTCCAAGGCTCAATGCCATGAGAATGCAGTGGTATATGCAGAATGAGGAAGGAGAAAAAAGGGGGATATCTTTCATAATCCCCTCCCCTAATACGGATATTCCCCCTTCATTTGATGCCCACTTGGCTGCTAACATGACAGGCAATGCTCCCAGAAACCACTGGGTCCTTTGAGAACTGGGAGACCCCTCAGGATAGGCATGGGGCAACTTTGGCCCTCCTCCAAGTGTTTCCTAACAGCAGGTAGGAAGTGTAAAACACATGGAGGGAGGGCCAAAGTTGGCCCATGCCTGCCTTGGGAGGACCACCCCACTGGGCTTCACTCAGCCATGCAAATCCCACCAGGTGCCAATGGAGCCCTCTTGCTAGAGGTTCACAAGGAAGGAGGCCCCATAAGCCCCCTGCAGATCCCAGTCGGGATGCCCTGGGTTCAATGGGCCACCAAGGCCTGGCTCCCCCAATGAGCAGATCCCTCTCTCTGGTGCAAGGCCCAGGCTGGATCATGCGCACAGCAGAAGTGAAGACAGGCACTTTTCCCCACTCTCATCATCTACAGAGACACTCGGTGGAACACACCAGCAAGCAAGAGTCCAAAAGTGGCAGGCTCAAACCCGGAACCTCAATCCATGGCTGATACCAAATGAGAGACTCCCCCCGGGCGACTTGGAAGGCGCTGAACAGACTGCGCTCTAGCACCACGAGATGCAGAAATGGGGCCACAAAGTGGAATCCTCGGCAAGCGAGTGTGGAGAGGAGCAAACCAGAGACCACCTGCTGCAATGCACCCTGAGCCCTGCCACATGATGCACAAGGGAGGACCTTCTTGCAGCAACACCAGAGGCACTCCAAGGGGACAGATACTGGTCAAAGGACATTTAGTCAACTACCAAGCTTGCAAATTTTGTGTTTTGTCTGTTTGTTTGTTTTTGTTAAAAATGTAATACAAATGTCTGGTTGCTGATGACACAATAAATAAAATATTTGTGTGCTTCTCATCTCTCTCTCTCTCTGCACTCTCTATCCATTCTGTCTCTCCCTCTTTGCATCTCTAATCTATTTGTGTCACTCATCTCTCTCTCTGCATCATCTATCTATCTATCTATCCATCAACCCACCCACCCACCCACCTTTTTTTATCACTCTCTTTGCATCTCTATCTGTCTACCTGTGTGCTTCTCATCCCTCTCTGCACCACCTATCTCACCTCCCCACTCTCTCTCTCCATTCTACCTCTCTCTTTGCATCTGTCATCTATTGGTGTGCCTCTCATCTCTCTCTCTCTCTCTGCATCACCTATCAATCGATCCACCCACCTGCCTATCCATTCATCCTATCCCTCTCTTTGTATCTCTATTCTGTCTACCTGTATCTTCCCACCCCCTCTCTTCCTATCTATCTATCTATCTATCTATCTGTCTGTCTGTCTGTCTGTCTACCCACCTACCTACCTACCTACCTACCTACCTACCTACCTACCTACCTACGTCACTAGGGCCACATGGAAGGACCAAGGCAGAGACATCTCCAGCTCATCCCCTGTTTGGGTATCAGCCAGCACGTCAATGACTCAAATCAAGAAATAGTTTTCTTAGATCTACAGAGACACTCGCTGGAACACCTCAGCAAGCGAGAGTCCAAAAGTGGCAGGCTCAAACCCAGAACTGATACCCAATGAGAGACTCCCCCCTGGGCACACAGAGGACTGGGCGACTTGGAAGGCGCTGAACAGACTGCGCTCTGGCACCACGAGATGCAGAGCCAACCTTCAGAAATGGGGCCACAAAGTGGAGTCCACGACATGCGAGTGCGGAGAGGAGCCAACCACTGACCACCTGCTGCAATGCACCCTGAGCCCTGCCGCATGATGCACAAGGGAGGACCTCCTTGCGGCAACACCAGAGGCACTCCAAGGGGACAGAGACTGGTCAAAGGACATCTAATCAACTACCAAGTTTGCAAATTCTGTGTCTTTTGTATGTTTGTGTGTTTGTTCTGTCAAAAATGTAATACAAATGTCTGGTTGCTGATGACACGATAAATAAAATATTTGTGTGCTTCTCATCTCTCTCTCTCTCTGTACTCTCTATACATTCTGTCTCTCTAATCTATTTGTGTCACTCATCTCTCTCTCTCCATCATCTATCTATCTATCTATCTATCTATCTATCTATCTATCTATCTATCTATCCATCCATCCATCCATCCATCCATCCATCCATCTATCCATCCACCCACCCACCCACCCACCTACCTTTTTCTATCACTGTCTGTGCATCTCTATCTACCTGTGTGCTTCTCATCCCTCTCTGCACCACCTATCTCACCCCTCTCCTTTCTCTCCATTCTACCTCTCTCTTTGCATCTGTCATCTATTGGTGTGCCTCTCATCTCTCTCTCTCTCTCTGCATCACCTATCAATCGATCCACCCACCTGCCTATCCATTCATCCTATCTCTCTCTTTCTCTCATCTGTCTATATGTCTCTCTCTCTCTCCTTTGTCTACCTGTATCTTCCCACCCCCTCTCTTCCTATCTATCTATCTATCTATCTATCTATCTACCTACCTACCTACCTACCTACCTACCTACGTATGTCACTAGGGCCACGATCCAACTCAATGCTGCCTGAAGGATATGATGCACAAGAATGCTCCTCCTTTGCAAGCGCATGCCTTCTTGTCAGAAGGAGGAGCAGGAGGGGAGGGGGAGCAGGAAGGGCGCGTGGAAGGAAGGCGAGAGGGAAGCCCCCCAGGCGGCTTCCCAGTCAAGAGAGACAGAGAGGGGGGTCCCATCGATCAGTGGGGAGGGCAGAGGCACAATGCGGCTTCCTTGGGGCTGCCAAACCAGATGGGAAGAGAAAGGCCCAAAGAAAACTCAGGGGAGGGCCCGCTTGTCTGCAGCAGCCGTGTTTGGGGCGCACAAAGGGGGGTCAAGGCGGAAGCGGCTGGAAAAGGCCCTTTTCTTTGGGGGCTCACAAAGGCGGCGCCTGTTCCAAACGCGTCCGTCCATCAAACAGGCAGAAAGGTGGGCCTGTCAACAGGCTGCTCGGGGCTCTGGAGAGGGGGGGGGGGTCCTAAACAATGAGCTCATTAGCGCAACAAGGGTGCCCACCCGGGACAAAGGGAGGGTCCCCAAACAAGAAAGCCTTCGGGTGGGATTTATGACAGGGCAGCAAGCCCCCCCCCCCCCCCCCCATGAATCAATCACCACAAAGGCCTTTCTGGAAAAAGAGGGGCTGGGGAAAAGTTGCTGAGATGTGCGCAGTGGTGGTGACACATGAATGGCCAGGCACTTAGGACATGCACAGATTTAAGGCAGGAGACCAATGGCTTGGAGACAGTTTGTGGGAAAGGGTCTCGGGGTCTTGGTAGGCCACAAGGTGAACCCAAGGGGACAGGAGTGGGATGTGTGATTCTAGGCTGCATCAGTGTCTAAATCAGCCAGGAGCAAACTTGGGCCCCCCTCCCTCCCTCCAGGTGTTTTGGACTCCAACTCCCACCATTCCTCACGGGCTCAGGCTTAAGCGGCTGAGGGGGAAAAGGAAGGGGCCTGAGCCCGTGAGGAATGGTGGGAGTTGGAGTCCAAAACACCTGGAGGGAGGGCCGAAGTCTAAATGGAGGGACGTCAGAGCCCCACTCTCTTCCGTTTTGGTTCTGGGCACAATTCTAGAATATGGTCACACTGGGAGGTGTTTAGAGAAGTCAGGGGTCTGGAAGCCCTGGATCCCCCTGAGGAGCGGCTTAAGGAGTTGATTCTATTTCGCTTGGAGAAGAGGATGTAAACATGGGGCATAAGGGGAGGGAGCCCTCCTGCTCCCTGCTGTTCCATTCAAATCACCCCCGAGAGATGGCCATCCAGCCTCATAGAATCCTAGAGTTGGAAGAGACCTCCTGGGCCATCATCCAGTCCAACCCCATTCTGCCAAGAAGCAGGAATATTGCATTCAAATCACCCCCGACAGATGGCCATCCAGCCTCATAGAATCCTAGAGTTGGAAGAGACCTCCTGGGCCATCATCCAGTCCAACCCCATTCTGCCAAGAAGCAGGAATATTGCATTCAAATCACCCCCGACAGATGGCCATCCAGCCTCATAGAATCCTAGAGTTGGAAGAGACCTCCTGGGCCATCATCCAGTCCAACCCCATTCTGCCAAGAAGCAGGAATATTGCATTCAAAGCACCCCTGGCAGATGGCCATCCAGCCTCTGTTTCGAAGCTTCCAAAGAAGGAGCCTCCACCACACTCCCTCCGGGGCAGAGAGTTCCACTGCTGAACGGCTCTCCTTACAGTCAGGAAGTTCTTCCTCATGTTCAGATGGAATCTCCTCTCTTGTAGTTTGAAGCCATTGTTCCATTGCGTCCTAGTCTCCAAGGAAGCGGAAAACAAGCTTGCTCCCTCCTCCTCCTCCCTGTGGCTTCCTCTCACATATTTATACATGGCTCTCATCATATCTCCTCTCAGCCTTCTCTTCTTCAGGCTAAACATGCCCAATTCCCTAAGCCGCTCCTCATAGGGCTTGTTCTCCAGACCCTTGATCATTCTGCCAAGAAGCAGGAATATTGCACTCAAAGCACCCCTGACAGATGGCCATCCAGCCTCATAGAATCCTAGAGTTGGAAGAGACCGCCTGGGCCATCCTCCAGTCCAACCCCATTCTGCCAAGAAGCAGGAATATTGCATTCAAATCACCCCCGACAGATGGCCATCCAGCCTCATAGAATCCTAGAGTTGGAAGAGACCTCCTGGGCCATCATCCAGTCCAACCCCATTCTGCCAAGAAGCAGGAATATTGCATTCAAATCACCCCCGACAGATGGCCATCCAGCCTCATAGAATCCTAGAGTTGGAAGAGACCTCCTGGGCCATCATCCAGTCCAACCCCATTCTGCCAAGAAGCAGGAATATTGAATTCAAATCACCCCCGACAGATGGCCATCCAGCCTCATAGAATCCTAGAGTTGGAAGAGACCGCCTGGGCCCTCATCCAGTCCAACCCCATTCTGCCAAGAAGCAGGAATATTGCATTCAAATCACCCCCGACAGATGGCCATCCAGCCTCATAGAATCCTAGAGTTGGAAGAGACCTCCTGGGCCATCATCCAGTCCAACCCCATTCTGCCAAGAAGCAGGAATATTGAATTCAAATCACCCCCGACAGATGGCCATCCAGCCTCATAGAATCCTAGAGTTGGAAGAGACCGCCTGGGCCCTCATCCAGTCCAACCCCATTCTGCCAAGAAGCAGGAATATTGCATTCAAATCACCCCCGACAGATGGCCATCCAGCCTCATAGAATCCTAGAGTTGGAAGAGACCTCCTGGGCCATCATCCAGTCCAACCCCATTCTGCCAAGAAGCAGGAATATTGAATTCAAATCACCCCTGACAGATGGCCACCCAGCCTCTGTTTCAAAGCTTCCAAAGAAGGAGCCTCCACCACACTCCGGGGCAGAGAGTTCCACTGCTGAACGCCTCTCACAGTCAGAAAGTTCTTCCTCATGTTCAGATGGAATCTCCTCTCTCGTAGTTTGAAGCCATTGTTCCATTGCATCCTAGTCTCCAGGGAAGCAGAAAACAAGCTTGCTCCCTCCTCCTCCCTGTGGCTTCCTCTCACATATTTATACATGGCTATCATAGGCATGGATGGAAGAATGCCTTGGATGGAAGAATGCGCTGAAACACTGCCCCAAAGGAGCGGCCTCTGAAGTTGGGTGCAACCATGAGGGAAGCCCACCTGCCAGCCAGCCGCTCTCTGGGTGGTCTACGCCTCCTGGGCCGGCCCACCTGGCCATGCAGAGCATTGGAATGCAGGTGCCCGGCTGCTGGGAAGGGGTCCCGGGGGCGCTTTGTGTTCGGGACATTGCCTGGACTCGCCTGCAACACGGGTCCAGGTGCCGAACATGAATGGAACGGGAGGCCAGCCACACTCTCCTCTTGAGCCCCGGATTGTGAGGGCAGCACCCCTCCCTTCCCTGCTTCCCAAGAAGTGCCCCCCCACAAAGAGCACCGCCATTGAAAAGAGCAATGTCTGTGGTTTTTGTCCACCATCATCATGTGCCCATAGTTTGCATCCCTTCTCCAGAGGACAAACCATTGTCACTTGGGAGATGGGAGAAGGCCCCTTTCAGAGGGAGCACTGAAAGCCCAAAATCCCTTTCAAAAGAGGCAGTTCTCAAAAGAGAATGTTGTGGCTGAGATGTTCCCTGATGATGAGGATGATGGGATTCAGATTCCTGGCTCTTTCTCCCTGCCTCAGATCTCTGGGCCTGCTTCTAGGTCTTTTTCTGAGGCTCCCACAGACAGTGGAGAGTCAACAACACAACGGTTCTCAGAAGAAAAGAATTTTAACGAAGGAGATAGCAAACAGGTGGAGAGGCCTTTGCCTCCTTCCCACGCTGATACTGAAAGTGCAGAAAGCCTTGATAGTGACCTGACCCGGCAGGCTCGTCTTGATTTGTGGGTCAGGCTGAGTTCTCGCCTGGCTGGCAGACGAGAAGCCAGCTCGGGGAAAGGTCATTGCAATGCTTTCATGTTGGTGAGAGCATAATGTTTTCATATTAGAAAGGTATTTAGGCTTCTTGCAAACTAAGGGAAAGCGTCAGTTCAATGTAGCTTATTAGCCTGCAAGCTGCATGGATTACCTTAGCTGGAAAGCAGCATGCTTGGGATTTCTTGCACTGAGATTCTTGGGGCAAAGGCTTTGCTTGTACCTTGGTCTCTGTTTTGAACTTTGCCTATAGGATTGTGCCTTTTGTTTTTACCTGAAGATCTTTGGAACTGTATTCTGCATTTTACCTTAATCTTTGGAACTTTGCGATGGTTATTCTTTATTTTGACTTGGATTTTTTCCTCAATAAACTACAAAACTACAGCTCTTGTGTGTTGGTGTTTGGAAGCAAGGCAAAGCTTACTCTGAGTTGCAACTGAGAATTTATTTATTTATTTATTTACTTTATTTGTATACCGCTGTTCTCAGCCCTTAGGCGACTCACAGCAGTTAACAACAAGAACAGCAAAAATTCAATGCTACAATAACACGGTATAAAAAACAGTTAAGAGAACTGTCCAACAGGGGAACTCTCTGCCTCGAGTCTGGTGGAAGCTCCTTCCTTGCAGGCTTTCAAACAGAGGCTGGGTGGCCATCTGTCGGGAGGGCTTTGATCATGCCTTTCGGGCAGGACAGAAGGGGGTTGGGCTAGATGGCCCAGGTGGTCTCATCCAATTCTAGGATTCTATGGCCCAGCCAACACAAAATACAAGCAATAACAACAACAATACATGCAATTAAAATAAATCACATAGACAATAGCATAAGCGATTGACAATAGTACAACACACGTTTAAAATCTATGGCTAGGCCAAATGTAATTAAGATTTAAAATGATGCTGGTCATGGACGATATAACGAGGTGGGGCGTTGGTGGGGGCCTATGGGCAGACCTAAATCAATGTCAAGTGCTTTAGAGGACAAAGTGCAGCTAAGGGTTCATTATTCTGGGAAGGCACACTGGAACAACCACGTTTTCAACGTTCTCCCTTGGCTTCGAAAAGGGAAAACAACGATTTTATTGTGTCGACTTGGCCATTGTAATTATATGATTGTATTTTTGGTGTTTTATGTGTTAGTGTATTACGGAATGTGATGTTTTTAAACGATTGCTTGCGATATTATTGTTGGAAAACGGCCTGAGTCCCTCCACGGAGGTGAGAAGACCGGGATACACAAGTTCTAAATAAATAAATAAATAAATAAATTCAAGCTCCTCTTAAAGACTGCCAGAGATGGGGCCTGCCTGATGTCCTTAGGGAGTGAGTTCCAGAGTTGGGGTGCCACCACCGAAAAGGCCCTCTCTCTCGTCCCCACCAATCGCGCTTGCGATGCAGGTGGGATCGAGAGCAGGGCCTCTCCAGATGATCAAAGAGATCGCAAGGGTTCCTATACAGAGATGCGGTCACGCAGGTAGGCGGGTCCCAAACTGTTCAGGGCTTTGTAGGTAAGAACCTGCACCTTGAATTGGGACCGGAAAATGAATGGCAGCCCTGAACGGTTTGGGACCACCCTACCTGTGTGACCGCAAGGTGCAGGTGCTTACCTACAAAGCCCTGAACGGTTTGGGACCACCCTACCTGCGTGACCGCATCTCCGTCTACGAACCCACACGTTCACTCCGGTCATCTGGAGAGGCCCTGCTCGTGATCCCGCCCGCGTCGCAAGCGCGCTTGGTGGGGACTTGAGACAGGGCCTTTTCTGTGGTGGTCCCCCAACTCTGGAACGCCCTCCTCAAAGATCTTAGACAGGCCCCTTCACTGGCAGTCTTCAGAAAGAACTTGAAGACCTGGCTGTTCCGATGTACCTTCTCAGATTAGGAACCCCAATGCCAAGTCCTAGAAGCACTTTAGTAGAACTAAGATCACTGCACACCACACACTGCACTTACTTTATAATCCTATATACCTCCTGCCACATCAGCACTTTTAATCTTGTACTCATTTCTCTGGCCTGGCCCAGTTTTATAGTGTCTTGATGTCTCGATGTATTGTTATTGCTGTTGTTTATTCTGCTTAACTGTTTTTAATTTGCTCTAGGTATTGTATTGTTGTATTGTGTTTTGAGGCCTTGGCCTGTGTAAGCCGCATTGAGTCCTTCGGGAGATGCTAGCCAGGTACAAATAAAGTAATAATAATAATAATAATAATAATAATAATAATAATAATAATAATGGAGCTCCTTGAACAGGAGGGTTGACCGCTCCCTGCAAGGAGCACCGGTTAATGGACTGAAATCGTAATTCAAAACAATGCACAAATGGAGAGGGGCTGCGGCCTGGCTTTAGAGCCGTCCTGGGCAAACTTGGGCCCTCCCTCCAGGTGTTTTGGACTTCAGTTCCCACAGGCTGTGAGGAATTGTGGGAGTTGAAGCCCCAAAGACCTGGAGGGCCCAAGTTGGTCCTCACCTGCTTGAAAGGAAGGCTTCCAGAGCCTGCTGGGGGTCAATAACATTCTCCCTTGGCTTTGGAAAGGGAAAACAAGCCGAGATGTGGGCTCAAAGAGAGAGGAGTGCGTGGGGAGTGTGTGCAAATCTCTCCAGACAAAGCCACAGACCTGGCAACGGCTGCAAACACAGCAACGCCTTACGGGTGAATGGAAGGGATGCGGCTGCAACACGGAAGGGCTGGGTGTCGGGGGCCCAAGGGACGTGTCCCAACAGGCCCCAAGGAAAGAAAGGCACCCGACAAAAGGCTCCAACCACCCCAGGATGCCAGCCCGGCCAGACAGGAGGCAGAATCGCAGAAACACAGGGCTGGAGATGACCCCAAAGGTCATCCAGCCCAACCCCCTTTTGCTAGGAAGGAAGGCACAACCAGAACCCCCCCCCCCTCCGAGAGATGGAAAGCTTTTGGAGGAGGAGGGAGACTCCACTGGCCTCCTAGGAAGCAGCAGACTCACTCCAAGGCTGAACAGCTCGGCCTGACAGGAAGGTCTTCCTAAAAATTCAGGCGGAGCCTCTTCTCCTGCAGATTGAACCCAAGACTCCATTGTGTCTTATCCACAGAAAACACGCTGGGTTGCTGTAAGTTTTTTGGGCCATATGGCCTTGTTCCAGAAGCATTCTCTCCTGACGTTTTCAAGTTTCCAACAGACCTCACAACCTCTGAGGATGCCTGCTTTAGATGCAGGCAAAATGTCAGGAGAGAATGCTTCTGGAACATGGCCAGACAGCCCGAAAAACTTACAGCAACTCAGTGATTCCGGCCACAAAAGCTTTTGACAACACAATCAAGGGCCCGTTAATACCGCTCAACAACACATTCCCCCAGGCAGGAAGCAACCAGACTTTGAAGCTGCAAGGCCATTCAATGAGAATCAAGGTAGCCAATTGCAACGTTCACACATACCTCTAGCAGACAAGAGTTCTTTTCCCCACCTGGACCTTCTACAGGTATATAAACCCAACATTTCTAGCTTCCAACAGACCTCACAACTTCTGAGGATGTCTACCTTAGATGCAGGCAAAACGTCAGGAGGGAATGCTTCTGGAACATGGCCAGACACCCTGCAAAACTTACAGCAACCCAGTGATTCCGGCCATGAAAGCATTCGATGATACCGAAAACAAGCTGCTCTCCTCCTCCGCCTCAATGTGACACCCTTTCAAATACGGAAACAGGCTTCTCCCCTTCTCTCAGGCTTTGGGGTGAATCTGTATTCCAGTCTCAGGACGGAGTCAAGGGGCTTGGCCGAAAAGGAGATCCTGGTACTTGGCACCCATTACGTGGTGGTGGGAAGAGGAGATGCTGGCGGGGTCTCCCAAGCCAAGTGAGGGAGCAAGAGGTCATTTACCTGAGCCCCGAACTTTTGGGGTTTCCATTTCAGGTAACAACACGACAGCTACTCTGCTCGGCACTGGGAATGCTTTTTCGACAGTAACACTTTTTTCCCGCTTCCCAGGCCCTTTAAATGTGGTGGAATTCTTACTGGAGGACCAGGCTTTCTTGGGCCTGAAGGATTTCCATGGGCCTGCCCCCCAAATGCCAAGTTTGGTACCATAGCAGCCTACTGGGTTCCCACAGCTGTTCCTCAGAGCTTCTCCACCTCTTCCTTGAACGGCTTTGCCCAGAACTGGAAACAGGTTTTATTGTTCCAGGAGAAGAAGAGGCCTGGCCAAAGCCGAAGAGAGCGGGACTGGGACTTCCCTCGATCTAGACCAGACCTGGGCAAATGGGCCCTCCAGGTGTTTTGGATAGGCATGGGCAAGCCATGGTTCTAAATGGTTCCAGAGTACTTACAAAACTAGGGGACGCTAGTGCTTTGCTCCTAAAGAGTTGCTAAAGTTCTGTTGGTGAAAATTTCAGAACTCTAACAAAACTTCAAAAATTTCATTATTTCGTTAATGGCGATTTATATGACAGAACTGCCATTTATAATGAAATTTTGAAAGTTTTGTTAGAGTTCTGAAATTTCCACCACCAGAACTTGAGCAACACTTTCTATGCAAAGCGCCAGCGCCCTCTAGTTTTGTAAGTACTTTAGAACCATTTACGACCCTGGATTGATCATGCCTAGTTTTGGACTTCAACTCCCACAATTCCTAACAGCCTATGGGTTTCGGCGGTTCGCACAGTTAAAACTTGTGCACCAGCTGCACCTGTACCTTGGGAAGTCTGACTTGGCCACGGTACTCCATGCTCTGGTTACATCCCATATAGACTACTGCAATGCTCTCTACGTGGGGATGCCTTTGAAGACTGTCCAATGGTTGGCAGCCAGGTTACTAATGGGAGTGATGCTCAGGGAGCACACCACTCCTCTGTTGCGCCAACTCCACTGGCTGCCAGTCTGCTACCGGGCACAATTCAAAGTGCTGGCTTTAGCCTATAAAGCCCTAAACGGTTCTGGCCCAACTTACCTGTCCGAACGCATCTCCTCCTACGAACCAGTTAGGACATTAAGATTGTCTGGGGAGGCCCTGCTCTTGGTCCCGCCTGCGTCACAAGTATGTCTGGTGGGGACGAGAGACAGGGCCTTCTCAGTGGTGGCCCCTGGCTGTGGAACGCCCTTCCTACAGATATTAGATTGGCCACCTCCTTGTTAGTATTTCAGAGGGAAGTGAAGACCTGGTTGTTCGAGAAGGCATTTGAATAGGCAGTGTAACGAACATAGGAATATGGAACATTTGGAGGATGAGACTGGATCCTGATTCTAATTATGCGATGCTAATGAGAAGTTTATTGATGTATCATTGATTGCTTAACATGCTACTGTTTTAATTGCTTTTAACTGTTTTATGTTGTTCTGAGCATCGAATTTTGCTATTGTTAACTGCTTTGAGTCGCCCGAGGGTTGAGAAAAGCGGTATACAAATATAGTAAGTAAATAAATAAATAGTGGGAGTTGAAGTCCAAAACGCCTGGAGGGTCAAAGTTTGCCCAGGCCTGGCCTAGACACGACACTCTTATGGACACGACCTTTCTGGGCTAGGCAAAACTATGGTGAGGTGGATCTGTAATTGGTTAAGTGGACGAACACAGAGAGTGCTCACGAATGCTTCCTCTTCATCTTGGAAAGAAGTGACGAGCGGAGTGCCGCAGGGTTCCGTCCTGGGCCCGGTCCTGTTCAACATCTGGATTAACGACTTAGATGAAGGGCTAGAAGGCAAGATCATCAAGTTTGCAGACGACACCAAAGTGGGAGGGAGAGCCAAGACTCCAGAGGACAGGAGCAGAATTCAAAACGATCTTGACAGATTAGAGAGATGATGGGCCAAAACTAACAAAATGAAGTTCAACAGTGACAAATGCAAGAGACTCCACTTAGGCAGGAAAAATGAAATGCAAAGATACAGAATGGGGGACAATGCCTGGCTCGAGAGCAGTACGTGTGAAAAAGATCTTGGAGTCCTCGTGGGGAGGAAGGTGAACATGAGTCAACAATGTGATGTGGCGGCAAAAAAAGCCAATGGGATTTTGGCCTCAGGCATCAAGAGGAGCATAGTGTCTAGATCCAGGGAAGTAATGCTACCCCTCTATTCGGCTTTGGTTAGACCACATCTGGAATATTGTGTCCAATTCTGGGCACCACAATTCAAGAGAGATATTGACAAGCTGGAATGTGTCCAGAGGAGAGCGACTCAAATGATAAAAGGTCTGGAGAACAAGCCCTATGAGGAGCGGCTTAGGGAACTAGGCATGTTTAGTCTGAAGAAGAGAAGGCTGAGAGGAGATATGATGAGGGCCATGTATAAATATGTGAGAGGAAGCCACAGGGAGGAGGAGGGAGCAAGCTTGTTTTCTGCTTCCTTGGAGACTAGGACGCAAGGGAACAATGGCTTCAAACTACAAGAGAGGAGATTCCATCTGAACATGAGGAAGAACTTCCTGACTGTGAGAGCCGTTCAGCAGTGGAACTCTCTGCCCCGGAGGGAGTGTGGTGGAGGCTCCTTCTTTGGAAGCTTTTAAGCAGAGGCTGGATGGCCATCTGTCAGGGGTGATTTGAATGCAATATTCCTGCTCCTTGGCAGAATGGGGTTGGACTGGATGATGGCCCAGGTGGTCACTTCCCACTCTAGGATTCCTGACTGTGAGAGCTGTTCAGCAGTGGAACTCTCTGCCCCGGAGGGAGTGTGGTGGAGGCTCCTTCTTTGGAGGCTTTTAAACAGAGGCTGGATGGCCATCTGTCAGGGGTGATTTGAATGCAATATTCCTGCTTCTTGGCAGAATGGGGGTGGACTGGATGGCCCATGAGGTCTCTTCCAACTCTTTGATTCTAGGATTCTATGATTCTATCCTAAATCTCTCACCGCCTAAGTGTTGACTTGGATGATGAAACAGAAGGCATGCCAACCAGCGATTTCAGGCAGAAGTCTGGAGTTGGGGAAAGGACTGATGTTCAGCCCCTTCCTGGCTCCGAGGCTGGTGTGCAATTGCACATTCAGCCTGCCCCCCAACCATGGAGACCCCTTATTCCCCTTCCCAACTAGACACCAGTAAAGGCGGCAGCCTCAGAGCCTTGAGCCAAACACCTCCCTGAAATCTGCAACTCTAGGTTCTTGTGGGTTTTTTCGGGCTATAGAGCCATGTTCTAGAGGCATTTCTCCTGACGTTTCGCCTGCATCTATGGCAAGCATCCTCAGAGGTAGTGAGGGACCTCACTACCTCTGAGGATGCTTGCCATAGATGCAGGCGAAACGTCAGGAGAAATGCCTCTAGAACATGGCTCTATAGCCCGAAAAAACCCACAAGAACCTAGTGATTCCAGCCATGAAAGCCTTCGACAATACATCTGCAACTCTGTTTGGTTGCACAGAGCCAGGATGGAACCGGCGCCCAGCGGGAGGCAATGCAGGAAAAGCACCCCCTGCGTGAAAACACCCAGCTGGGAGCGTGCAGACGGGTCGGGATATTTGGGCAAAGGGTTTCTGCACGCAACATTCTTCCCTCTCGCTTTTTCAGATGTGTTTTGGGGCCGGAAAATATCCTACTTGATCCCGTTCCAACAACATTAATTGGGAAGCGGGTTACATTCCAAAGCCCAAAATATATTTCTAACGAAATCAGGTTTTCTGTTTCTGTGTGTTCGTAAAACATCTGACTTTCCACAGGACGTAAGGCGTGCAAGGAGGCCACTGCGGGTGGTTTGCTTTTGCAAGGAATTCCCTTACAGACAGTAGAATCATAGAATCAAAGAGTTGGAAGATACCTCGTGGGCCATCATCCAGTCCACCCCCATTCTGCCAAGAAGCAGGAATATTGCATTCAAATCACCCCTGACAGATGGCCATCCAGCCTCTGCTTAAAAGCTTCCAAAGAAGGAGCCTCCACCACACTCCGGGGCAGAGAGTTCCACTGCTGAACGGCTCTCACAGTCAGGAAGTTCTTCCTCATGTTCAGATGGAACCTCCTCTCTTGTAGTTTGAAGCCATTTCTCCATTGCGTCCTAGTCTCCAGGGAAGCAGAAAGGAAGCTTGCTCCCTCCTCCTCCCTGTGGCTTCCTCTCACATATTTATACATGGCTATCATCATATCCCCTCTCAGCCTTCTCTTCTTCAGGCTAAACATGCCCAGCTCGTTAAGCCACTCCTCATAGGGCTTGTTCTCCAGACCTTTTATCATTTTAGTCACTCTCCTCTGGACACATTCCAGCTTGTCTCAAGGCTCAATGGGAGTCGGGCCCATGGATCACAACACTACGTCACAAAATGGGAAACATGTTCTGTTCCTGGTCTGAAAGTGTCCTGTCCCGTTTAGTTATGTGGTCCTGACTTTGAAAGGAGACATACTAGGCAGAATTGGTTCAGACACTGATTGGATATTCATGTAAAAACGACAGCGAAATGTGCTATGGCAGGGTAGTTCTAGGTTTTTTTCAGGCTATATGGCCATGTTCTAGAGGCATTCCCTCCTGACATTTTGCCCACATCTATGGCAAGCATCCTCAGAGGTAGTGAGGTCTGTTGGAAGTAGGAAAATGGGTTTATAGATCTGTGGAATAATGACCAGGGTGGGAGAAAGGACTCTTGTATGTGGAGCTAGGTGGGAATGTTTCAACTGACGACTTTGATTAGCATTTGATGGCCTGGCAGTGCCTGGGGCAATCTTTTGTTGAGAGGTTGGTTGGTTCATCAGGTGCGCTGTGTTTGGTGGTCCCTATGTAGACTTGAACAAGGGAACCACTGACCACAGAGGGAAGCTGATGAGGAAACACAACATACAAACTATCTCCAGACCCTGTTTGGGTATCAGCCAGCACGTCAACGACTTAAATCTAGAAATAGTTTTCAAAGATCTACAGAGACACTCGCTGGAACACCACAGCAAGCGAGAGTCCAAAAGTGGCAGGCTCAAACCCGGAACCTCAACCCATGGCTGATACCAAATGAGAGACTCCCCCCTGGGCACACAGAAGAAGACGGGGTGACTTGGAAGGCGCTGAACAGGCTGCGCTTGGGCACCACGAGATGGAGAGCCAACCTTCAGAAATGGGGCCACAAAGTGGAATCCATGACATGCGAGTGTGGAGAGGAGCAAACCAGAGACCACCTGCTGCAATGCAACCTGAGCCCTGCCACATGATGCACAATAGAGGACCTTCTTATTGTAACACCAGAGGCACTCCAAGGGGCCAGATACTGGTCAAAGGACATTTAATCAACTACCAAACTCTCAAATTTTGTATTCTGTATTTTGTATTTTTGTATTTTGTCTGTTTGTTTGCTTTGTTCTGTTAGAAATGTAATATAATTGACTGGTTGCTGATGACTCGATAAATAAATAAAAATCTCCAGACCCACCAAGAAAATCCAACCAATGCTCCGTTCAGCAAAGGACAAGAGGGATCCTTTCACTTCTGCAGGAGTCTGCCATGTACTGTGCAGGGGGGACAAGAAGTCTCCAAAGGGACCCCCAAATACAGCAACAGAATGGCCCAGACACGAATCAAGGAACATGAAAGGCACTGCAGACTCCTTCAACCAGAGAAGTCAGCCATAGCAGAGCACCTGATGAACCCAACTGGACACAGCAGAATATTTGAGAACACAGAAATGCTGGACCACTCCAACAACCACCAGGTCAGGCTACACAGAGAAGCCATTGCAATCCACAAGAAGCATGTGAACAATTTCAACAGAAAGGAAGAGACCATGAAAATGAACACAATCTGGCTAACAGTATTAAAAAAAACCTCTAAAACAGCACAACAACAGAGAGGAAACAATCTGGGACAT
This sequence comes from Anolis sagrei, assembly GCF_037176765.1. Classification (NCBI taxonomy): domain Eukaryota; kingdom Metazoa; phylum Chordata; class Lepidosauria; order Squamata; family Anolidae; genus Anolis; species Anolis sagrei. The sequence goes on along the minus strand of NC_090023.1, from coordinate 273,815,709 downwards.
CTAATCACCTCTCAACAAAAGATTCCCCCAGGCACTGCCAGGCAATCAAATGGTAATCAAGGTGGTCAGTTGAAACATTCACACCTAGCTCCAGCAGACAAGAGTCCTTTGTCCCACCCTGGTCATTCCACAGATATATAAACCCTTTTTCCTAGTTCCAACAGACCTCACTACCTCTGGGGATGATTGCCACAGATGCAGGGGAAATGTCAGGAGAGAATGCCTCTAGAACATGGCCATATAGCCTGAAAAAACCTACAACAACCCAGTGATTCCGGCCATGAAAGCCTTCGACAATACAGAGGAGAAACAATCAGGCACATTTAATCAGCTCTCAACAAAAGTATGCTCTAGGCACTGTCAGGCCATTATACAGGGTTAGTCAAAATGCATAGGCCAATAAGCCATTCAATTGAATGGCTTATTGGCCTATGCATTTTGACTAACCCTGTATGCTAACCAAGGTGGTCAGTTGAAACATTCCCACCTAGCTCCAGCAGACAAGAGTCCTTTGTCCCACCCTGGTCATTCCACAGATATATAAACCCTTTTTCCTACTTCCAACAGACCTCACTACCTCTGGGGATGCTTGCCAGAGATGCAGGCGAAACGTCAGGAGAGAATGCCTCTGGAACATGGCCATATAGCCCGAAAAAACCTACAACAACTCAGTGATTCCAGCCATGAAAGCCTTCAACAATACAGAGGAGAAACAATCAGGCACATTTAATCAGCTCTCAACAAAAGTATGCTCTAGGCACTGTCAGCCCATTATATGCTAATCAAGGTGGTCAGTTGAAACATTCCCACCTAGCTCCAGCAGACAAGAGTCCTTTGTCCCACCCTGGTCATGTCACAGATATATAAACCCTTTTTCCTACTTCCAACAGACCTCACTACCTCTGGGGATGCTTGCCATAGATGCAGGCGAAACGTCAGGAGAGAATGCCTCTAGACCATGGCCATATAGCCTGAAAAAACCTACAACAACCCAGTGATTCCGGCCATGAAAGCCTTCGACAATACAAAGTTTTGGCAGTTTAGTAAACTTTTCCCATGTTTCTATGATAGAACCAATTAGGAAATGGCATTTATATCACCCAGGAACAGATGCCGTGTTGCATCGTGCCAAAATGAAAGGGGGGAAAGGACTCTCTGGGGAAAACATGCTCAGTTGACTCTTGCTTCCCAGGAAGCTTCCCAAGTCTTCTCCAGAGGAAGAAGGGAAACCAAGAGCAAAGCCTGGCATCTAACAAAATGAAGTTCAACAGGGACAAATGCAAGATACTCCACTTTGGCAGAAAAAATGAAATGCAAAGATACAGAATGGGGGACAATGCCTGGCTCGAGAGCAGGACGTGTGAAAAAGATCTTGGAGTCCTCGTGGACAACAAGTTAAACATGAGCCAGGAATGTGATGTGGCGGCAAAAAAGGCCAATGGGATTTTGGCCTGCATCAAGAGGAGCATAGTGTCTAGATCTAAGGAAGTCATGCTCCCCATGCTCTATTCTGCTTTGGTTAGACCACACCTGGAATATTGTGTCCAATTCTGGGCACCACAATTCAAGAGAGATATTGACTCTAAGCTGGAATGTGTCCAGAGGAGGGCGACTAAAATGATCAAGGGTCTGGAGAACAAGCCCTATGAGGAGCGGCTTAGGGAACTGGGCATGTTTAGCCTGAAGAAGAGAAGGCTGAGAGGAGATATGATAGCCATGTATAAATATGTGAGAGGAAGCCACAGGGAGGAGGAGGGAGCAAGCTTGTTCTCTGCTTCCTTGGAGACTAGGACACAAGGGAAGAATGGCTTCAAACTCCAAGAGGATTTTCCATCTGAACATGAGGAAGAACTTCCTGACTGTGAGAGCCGTTCAGCAGTGGAACTCTCTGCCCCGGAGTGTGGTGGAGGCTCCTTCTTTGGAGGCTTTTAAGCAGAGGCTGGATGGCCATCTGTGGGGGGTGATTTGAATGCAATATTCCTGCTTCTTGGCAGAATGGGGTTGGACTGGATGGCCCATGAGGTCTCTTCCAACTCTTGGATTCTATGATTCTATGACTCTCTGAGGAAACCATTGCTTCCCAGGAAGCTTCCCAAGTCTTCTCCAGAGGAAGAAGGGAAACCAAGAGCAAAGCCTGGCATCTCGCTGGATGCAACGGGGTGCCTGGCAGGCGCTCATGAGGCAGAGAGAGACCGGCCGTGCGCCCAGGGCTATTGCCTTGGAGGAAGAAGGAAGCCAGGACCAAGCCCTTCCAGGAAGAGGCTGCCCAGTGTGGACACTCCCTTAGCAACAGCCAAGGCTGGCAGCAGAGACAGCAAGACCCAACAGGCAGGCAGGCAGGAAGAGAGGCTTTGTGGGCTGGGAAATGCTCACAGCTCAGCTCTCAAGGGGAGATTAACATGCAAACATTGGGGGGGGGGGGGGGGGGGGAGACCCGCCAAGAGTCCCACTTCTTCTGTCTCCGAAGGAGTCCTGGGGCTCCCCCTGACGGGCAGAGCGGCCCATGCGCTGGCCTACTCATAGAATCATAGAATCAAAGTTGGAAGAGACCTCCTGGGCCATCCAGTCCAACCCCATTCTGCCAAGAAGCAGGAATATTGCATTCAAAGCACCCCTGGCAGATGGCCATCCAGCCTCTGCTTAAAAGCTTCCAAAGAAGGAGCCTCCGCCACACTCCCTCCGGGGCAGAGAGTTCCACTGCTGAACGGCTCTCACAGTCAGGAAGTTCTTCCTCATGTTCAGATGGAATCTCCTCTCTTGTAGTTTGAAGCCATTGTTCCACATCCTAGTCTCCAAGGAAGCAGAAAACAAGCTTGCTCCCTCCTCCTCCCTGTGGCTTCCTCTCACATATTTATACATGGCCCTCATCATATCTCCTCTCAGCCTTCTCTTCTTCAGGCTAAACATGCCCAGTTCCCTAAGCCGCTCCTCATAGGGCTTGTTCTCCAGACCCTTGATCATTTTAGTCGCCCTCCTCTGGACACATTCCAGCTTGTCAATATCTCTCTTGAATTGTGGTGCCCAGAATTGGACACAGTATTCCAGATGTGGTCTAACCAAGGCAGAATAGAGGGGTAGCATCACTTCCTTAGATCTAGACACTAGGCTCCTCTTGATGCAGGCCAAAATCCCATTGGCTTTTTTTGCCGCCATATCACATTCCTGGCTCATGTTCCCCTTCCTGTCCACGAGGACTCCAAGATCTTTTTCACACGTCCTGCTCTCGAGCCAGGCATTGTCCCCCATTCTGTATCTTTGCATTTCATTTTTTCTGCCAAAGTGGAGTATCTTGCATTTGTCCCTGTTGAACTTCATTTTGTTAGTTTTGGCCCATCTCTCTAATCTGTCAAGATCGTTTTGAATTCTGCTCCTGTCCTCTGGACTATTGGCTCTCCCTCCCAATTTGGTGTCGTCTGCAAACTTGATGACTTGCAAACTTGCAAACTACTCTCGGCAAAGGAAGCCAGGAGATCATCAAGTTTGCAGACGACACCTAATTGGGAGGGAGAGCCAAGACTCCAGAGAACAGGAGGCCTTGACATTTGGGAGTTGTAGTTGCTGGGATGTATAGCTCACCTTCAATCAAAGAGCATTCTGAACACTACCAACGATGGAATTGAACCAGACTTGGCACACAGAGCTTCCTTGACCAACGGAAAATACTGGAAGGTTTTGGTGGGCATTGACCTTGAGTTTGGGAGTTGTAGTTCACCTACATCCAGAGAGCACTGTGGACTCAAACAATGATGGATCTGGACCAAACTTGGCACAAGAGAGGATTTCCAGGCACAAGCAGCCCTCCAAGTTCAGAGAGAGGCAGCCAGAAGGGAGGAAGAAGAAGAAGAAGCCACGCGTGCAGGTTCTTACCTACAAAGCCCTGAACGGTTTGGGATCCGCCTACCTTCGTGACCACATTTCCTTGGCAGAATGGGGTTGGACTGGATGGCCCATGAGGTCTCTTCCAACTCTTAGATTCTATGATTCTATGATTCTACAACCCTACACAATCCCTTTGATCTGCTGGGGAGACCTTCCTCTCGCTCCCACTTCCGTCACAAGCGTGACTGGTGGGGATGAGGGAGAGGGCCTTCTCTGTGGTGGTCCCTCAGCTCTGGAACTCACTTCCCAGGGAAATTAGGCAAGTGCCCACCCTGGCAGCCTTCAGGAAGAGCCTAAAAAGCTAGCTGTTCTGGCGTGCCTTCAATGAATGCACAGCAGTCCCTGACTTTGTCCAAACCTTGCCTAAAATGCCCTCGGACGCACTCTGTTTCCCTCTCGGGCAATCCAACCCCATTGCCTCATCCCATCTGGCCCTCCTCCTAGAGACACTAGATTGCTCATCTCAGTCAGTGTTTTTCAACGTTTTCATCTTTGCAACTGGCCCTGCCCATTGTGTTTTACATTGCATTGTGTGTTTGTATTTTTTTTTTGCATTATTATTTTCATTATATTTTATTGCTGTATTTTTTATGTTGTATATTTGCTTTGTTGTAATTTTTGGGCTTGGTCTCATATAAGCCGCCCCGAATTCCCTTGGGGAGATGGTGGTGGGGTATAAATAAAGCTGTTGTGTTGTTGTTGTTGTTGTTATTATTATTATTATTATTATTATTATTATTATTATTATTATTATTATTATTATTATGTTTTCACCCCCGTTCTCCAGATCTGTGCAGTTCAAGGGGTTTTGCTTCCTGGTGTACGGAGACGCCACTTCTTTGCTTTTGAATGTATGTATTGATGGCATCAAATTGTGCCGATATGTAGACCGCCCTGAGTCGCCTGCGGGCTGATATGGGTGGGATAGAAATAATGTAAATAAATAAATAAATAAATAAATAAATACCTGGGAGTCACTCTGGACCGTGCTCTGACCTACAAGAAGTACTGCCTGAACATCAAGCAAAAAGTGGGCGCTAGAAACAATATCATACGAAAGCTAACTGGCACAACCTGGGGATCACAACCAGACACAGTGAAGACATCTGCCCTTGCGCTGTGCTACTCTGCTACTGACTACGCATGCCCAGTGTGGAACACATCTCACCACACTAAAGCAGTGGATGTGGCTCTTAATGAGACATGCCGCATTATCACGGGATGTCTGCGCCCTACACCACGGGAGAAATTACACTGTCTAGCCGGTATTGCACCACCTGACATCTGCCGGGAAAGAGCAGCCAATAGTGAAAGGACCACGGCAGAGACGTCTCCAGCCCATCCCCTGTTTGGGTATCAGCCAGCACATCAACAACATAAATCAAGAAATAGTTTTCTACGATCTACAGAGATACTAGCTGGAACACCCAAGCAAGCAAGACTCCAAAAGTGGCAGGCTCAAACCCAGAACCTCAACCAATGTTTGATACCAAATGAGAGACTCCCTCCTGGGCACACAGAAGACGGGGCGACTTGGAAGGCGCTGAACAGACTGTGCTCTGGCACCACGAGATGCAGAGCCAACCTCAAAAAATGGGCCCACAAAGTGGAATAATCCACGACAAGCCCTGGTGGCTTTTCCCTTTGAGAGGCCCAGAAGGAGAAAGAGAGAACGAAAGGGACTCACTCAGGTCCTCGGCCAGCTGGACCCTTTTCCCGGTCAGAAGCTTCATCTTCTTCTCACAATCCTCCGCAAAGTCTTCCAGAACTTCCTTCACGTTCTTCTCCAGGCGCCGCACTAGTGGATGAGAAACACCACTCTTAGGAAAAGTCTGCAAAACCCATCAGGGAGGGGCTCTCAAGACGCACAATCCGTTTTCAATCCATTTTAGCTGTTTACGTTTTAATCTCATTAATAATTATATGTTAAAGTTTGGGTGTTTTAGTGTTTGTACATGTATGTATGTGTATCTCATTTGGTTTTACTGTCAGCCACTTTGAGTCTCTTTTGTAGAGAGAGAAAGCAGGGTATAAATAAATATCAAACACAATAATAATAATAATAATAATAATAATAATAATCTATATGTATATATAAATGCTCTATGCGTAATGAGTACCTTAAAAACAAAAGAATCAATGAACGAAAACACACCAAATTTGGCAACAAAATGTCTCACAACACAAGGAGTGACTATCACTCAAAAAATTATGATTTTATCATTTGGGAGTTGTAGTTGCTGGGATTTATAGTTCACCTACAATCAAAGAGCATTCTGAACTCCACCAACAATGGAAGTGAACCAAACTTGGCGCACAGAACTCCCATGACCAAGAGAAAATACTGGAAGGGTTTGGTGGGCATTGACCTTGAATTTGGGTGTTGTAGTTCACCTACATCCAGAGAGCACTGTGGACTCAAACAATGATGGATCTGGACCAAACTCTATACGAATACTCAATATGCCCAAAAGTGAACACTGATGGAGTTTGGGGAAAATAGAATCTTGACATTTGGGAGTTGTAGTTGCTGGGATTTGTAGTTCACCTGCACTCACAGAACATTCTGAACCCCACCAACTATAGAATTGGGCCAAACTTCCCACACAGAACCCCCATGAGGGCCACAGCAATGTGTGGCAGGGGACGGCTAGTAATAATAATAATAATAATAATAATAATAATAATAATAATAATAATTTATATGTTTGAATGTGTTTTAAATTTTATCTCAAAATGTTTATTTTAATTGTAATTTGTTTGAAGGCATCAAATAGTTGCCCCTGTGTGTAAATCCGCCTTGATTCCCCTCCGGGGTGGAGAAGGGAAGGGTATTTGTTGTTTATTCGTTCAGTTGCTTTCGACTCTTTATGACCTCATGGGAAGAGTATAAATAGGGTAATTAAATAAATAGATAAATCATGATGATCTATGAAAATTAGAACAGAACAACAACAGAGAGGAAACAAACAAGACCATCTAATCACCTCTCAACAAAAGATTGCTCCAGGCACTGCCAGGCAATCAAATGCTAATCAAGGTGGTCAATTGAAACATTCACACCTAGCTCCAGCAGAGAAGAGTCCATTGTCCCACCCTGGTCATTCCACAGATACATGAACCCCTTTTTCCTAGTTCCAACAGACCTCACCACCTCTGAGGATGCTTGCCATAGATGCAGGCGAAACGTCAGGAGAGAATGCCTCTAGAACATGGCCATATTGCCCAAAAAGACCTACAACAACCCAGTGATTCTGGCCATGAAAGCCTTCGACAATACCATGATGATGATAAATTGTCAGAGGCTTTCACAGTCGGCATGGCTGGGGTGTCGTGTGGTTTCCAGTCTGCCTGGCTGTGTTCTTCCCTGGAGAGAAGATATTCGAGGCCAAGGCAGAGTCCTTTGGCCACAACATGAGAAGGCAGGAAAGCTTGGAGAAGAGAGTGATGCTGGGGAAAAGGGAAGGAAAAAGTAAGAGGGGCCGACCAAGGGCAAGGAGGAGGGATGGTATTCTCGAAAGGACTGGCTTGACCTGGAAGGAGCCCCCCTGGGGGTGGCCACGGCCGACAGGGAGCTCTGGCCTGGGATGGTCTAGGAGGGCAACAAAAGGTAGAAGCAACTGAACAAATAAACAACAACAACATGGCCATGTTCTAGCAGCATTTCATAGAATCCTAGAGTTCATAGAATCCTAGAATCAAAGAGTTGGAAGAGACCTCCTGGGCCGTCCAGTCCAACCCCATTCTGCCAAGAAGCAGGAATATTGCATTCAAAGCACCCCCCACAGATGGCCATTCAGACTCATAGAATCAAAGAGTTGGAAGAGACCTCCTGGGCCATCATCCAGTCCAACCCCCTTCTGCCAAGAAGCAGGAATATTGCATTCAAAGCACCCCCCACAGATGGCCATCCAGCCTCTGTTTCAAAGCTTCCAAAGAAGGAGCCTCCACCACACTCCCTCCAGGGCAGAGAGTTCCACTGCTGAACAGCTCTCACAGTCAGGAAGTTCTTCCTCATGTTCAGATGGAATCTCCTCTCTTGTAGTTTGAAGCCATTGCTCCATTGCGTCCTAGTCTCCAGGGAAGCAGAAAGAAAGCTTGCTCCCTCCTCCTCCCTGTGGCTTCCTCTCACATATTGATACATGGCTCTCATCATGTCTCCTCTCAGCCTTCTCGTCTTCAGGCTAAACATGCCCAGCTCCTCAAGTCGCTCCTCATAGGGCTTGTTCTCCAGACCCTTGATCCTTTGAGTCACCCTCTTTCTCTGGACACATTCCAGCTTAGAGTCAATATCTCTCTTGAATTGTGGTGCCCAGAATTGGACACAATATTCCAGGTAAAGTGGTCTAACCAAAGCGGAATAGAGCATGGGGAGCATGACTTTCCTGGACCTAGACACTATGCTCCTCAGGCCAAAATCCCATTGGCTTTTTCTGCTGCCACATCACATTCCTGGCTCATGTTTAACTTGCTGTCCATGAGGACTCCAAGATCTTTTTCACACGTCCTGCTCTCAAGCCAGGCATCATTGTCCCCCATTCTGTCTCTTTGCATTTTGTTTTTCCTGCCAAAGTGGAGTATCTTGCATTTGTCCCTGTTGAACTTCATTTTTTTAGTTTTGGCCCTTCATCTCTCTAATCTGTCAAGATTGTTTTGAATCCTGCTCCTGTCCTCTGGAGTCTTGACTCTCCCTCCAATAGAGACCTGGTGGAAGAGACCTGGTGGGCCAATATCCAGTCCAACCTCATTCTGCCAAGAAGCAGGAAAATTGCATTCAAAGCACCCCTGACAGATGGCCATCCAGCCTCTGTTTCAAAGCCTGCAAACCACCCAACAACAACAACAGCACCTAAACAACCCTTCAGGAAGGAGCGGCCTGGTGAGCAGCACTCGAGCTCGCGGCGCCCAAAGCCCACCCACTCACCTTCTGTGTTGGTCAGCTGCTGCCTCAAGGTGTTGGCGGTGATGGCCAGCATGCGCTGGATGCGCCAGAAGAGAACCACATCATTGCACTCCAGCTGAAACCAGGCAAGGAAAGGGAGTCAGGAACAGAGACGCTGCAAAGCCCCCTTGAAACACGCCTCTTGGAAGGCTCTCAAGCAAAATCTCTCAGTGCTCAAAGCAATCATGCAATCCTCCATCAAGACAACTTGGACAAAGCAAACCATTTTTCCAGGGCACCCAAATCCTGAGGAGCGTTGGCTCCCAAGCAGGAGAGAGGATGCCTGCTCGAAGGAACGCAAGCTCCCTCCATTCTCTATGGGAGTAACAGGGCCCAGGTCCATCCCAAGAGGGCCACCAAGCCCTGTTGTGAGAGGACGTTGCCCAGGGGACGCCTGGATGATTTTTTTGATGTTTTATCATCCTTGTGGGAGGCTTCTCTCATGTCCCCACATGAGGAGCTGGAGCTAATAGAGGGAGCTCATCCGCCTCTCCCTGGATTTGAACCTGCAACCTGTCGGTCTTCAGTCCTGCTGGCACAGTGCTTTAACCCACTGCGCCACATGGGTGTGATGAGTGGGCTGAAGGAAATGGCATGACTGGGGTCTGGCTAAGGGCCTACTCAGGTCTGGCAAGACTGAAGATGCCATCCTAAGAAATTCGGAATTCAGAAAACTGGATTTATGGAGGAGGTGAAGGGTTTGAGAAAACTGCCAAACTGACACCGCTGACCAGGGAACTCTTGGCGTAAACAACACAGATTTAGTCAGAGACACTGATTCTTTAAGTCAAGGAAGTCAGAATCAATGGCTCCTGATGTTAAGGAAGAAAACTGACAGCGCTCCAACAAGTCTGAGCAGAATGACAAGTGGTGGAAACAATCAAGAGCAACAACAGCAAAATGGTTCCACGTCAGGGCCATTCAGCGTAGTCTCTGATTTCCTTGCTGCTGCTAGCGGCGGATGAAAAGAACTGGGCAGTAGCCCCTCTCACGGGCTATTTATACTGATGGGGAGAGTGGGCGGGGCGACTCCAAGTGTCCAAATTAGTCTCGAGAATTTCCGAAGCTGCCTGCGCGAGCACAGGAATACACCATATGTGCGATTCACAGCTGACCACAGCAGGAAAAAGGGTGGTGAGTAGGGAAGGGGGAATGAGTGGACTATGAGCGACTGTGGGAGTAAATGTGATGTTTCCCCTTTTTGTCTGTGTGATCTATACAGCCATTGCAGGAGAGAGCAGTACTGGGCTGGCGTGCCTCCTTCTTTCTCCAAAAGTGCCAGATGCACTCCCCCCTCCATTGAAAACAAGCTAAAGAACATTTTTATGGCTCCAAAAGTATTGAAGACACAGGCAGAGGCATGGAGAACATGGTGGATGGTTTCCTGAAGGGGAGGCCCTGCTCTTCCCAAGCCCCCCCCCCCCCCCCCCCCCCGCGCGTGTCCCCGCTCACCTCGGAGTCCACAAAGTGCCGCTGGTAGTAATAGAAGCCCCTCCGGCAGAGATTGCAGTGCCCCAAGGCCTTCTTCAGGAAGTGCCGCCTGTACACCTGGTGCCAGGTGTCTTTAATCTGGAAGGCAGAAAGAGACATAAAATATCTGGCTTTGGCTGACCTGCATTCAGGAAGCACAGCTCCATGTTGGGCATGGTTGGCCCAGAAGACAATGTCCCTCGGACTTTCTGGGTTGCTGAAACCAGCATTCATGCCTGGGAGTGTTGGGGTTTGGCTCATAAAGGCCCTGCCTTCCAAAGATGGCAGCAAATAGGCTAGAAAAGGCCCCGCCCATCCATCCTGGAAGTCCAAAACACCTGGAGGAGGACCAAAGTTGGCCCATGCCTGCTCCAGATTATGGCCTACGCATGCCCTGCATGCAAGTGAATGTGCAAGCAAGCCAGAGGCCGCCCCTCTCTTGCCAGAGACCCCCTCCTTACCAAGCAGGGGTCGACGGCCACCCCTCGGGCCTCCAGGTTCTTCCGGACAGTGGTCACCTCGTCGTTGGCCAGGTAGGCCGGGTGCTCATCGTTGCACTTCATCATCTTCTCCAGCTCGTTCTTCGTCTCGTTGCGGATGCTCTGGAACAAAAGAGGGGCTTGTTTGTCCCCATTACTGTTCTGCCCTACGCCCCCCCCCTTGGCCTCCCTCCCCCTCTCCCTCTCAGGGTGGCTTCTGAGGTTACAGACTGGTGCGGGACTCAAAAAAGGACTGATCTTAAAAACACGGAGGCAGAAGGGATCATTAGCCCCATCGGCCACATTTTATGCCTTTCTCACTTCTGAAACGTGCTGTTGCAACTCAGAGTAGGATTCACCTTGCTCCCAAGCAGCACCAGACCAAAGCTGTAGAGTTTATAGTTTATTGAATAACAGATCCAAAGAAAGGTAGAGATCAAGTAAATGCAAAGTACAGTTCTAAGAAATCCTCAGGTAAAAAGAAAGCACAATCCTTTAAGCAAAAACCACGAAACAGGAAACACAAGCCTTTGAGCAACGGTCAAATACGTAGTCCATAGCCCCACGGAGAAACTCTGGCTCCAAGCCCCCTGAGCCCCAATGCAGGAACAAAATCATGAAGCTGTTGGCTAACAAGCTACGTTGGACTGACAGGTTTACAGCGTCTGTGAAACCCCTAAATAGGCTTTCTAAACATCAAAACATCAACACAGTCTAATTCTCACAGTGGCCCCATGACCCTTCGCTGACCTAGCTTCTCCTGGCAGTGATCTGTGAACTCCTTCTAACAGTTTTGTTATCAGTGTGAGAAGGCACCTGGCCTTCAACTGCATTCCTTTCCTGTGAGAACCGCTTCTGCTCAACTGAAGGCTAAGAAAACCGGCCAGGAGAGCCAGGGATCTGAATCCCATCATGCAGGTCAGGACACTGAACCACAACACGTGCCTCCATCACTTCCTGTCGTGGCAAGGCACTTCCTAGTGGCCCTCACGGTCCCTTCCAACTCCACGTTTCTATGATTTAGTGTTTTGTTTTCACTCCCATCACCAATCTGTACTCCATCCTCCACAACCAAAGCAAGTGTTGTGGCTGAGCTATTTTCTGATGATGAGGATGATGGGATTCAGATTCCTGCTGGGATTCAGCTTCCTGGCTCTTTGTCTGTGCCTCAAATCTCTGGGCCTGCTTCTGAGGCTCCCACAGACAGTGCAGTGTCAACACAGCCGTTCCCAGCAGAAAGGAATTTTAACGAAGGAGATAGTGAGCAGGTGCCTTTCCACGCTGATACTAAAAGTGTAGATAGTGACTTGACCCGGCAAGCTCGCCTTGATCTCCGGGTCAGGTGGAGTCCTCATCTGGCCAGCAGACGAGAAGCCAGCTCGGTGAAAGGTCATCGCAATGCTTTTATGATGATGAGAGCCTAATGTTTTCATGTTAGAAAGGTATTTAGGCCTCTTGCAAACCCTGAGAAAGTGTCAGTTCAACGTAGCTTACTAGCCTGAAAGCTTCATGGAATAACCTTAGCCTGGAAAGCAGTACGCTTGGGATTTCTTGCATTGTGATTCTTGGGGCAAATGTTTCACTGCTTGTACCTAGGAGTCTGGTTTGAACTTTACCAATAGGATTGTGTCTCCTGCTTTTACCTGAAGATCTTTGGAACTATATTCTGCTTTTAGCCTTAATCTTTGGAACTTTGCAATGCTTATTCTTCATTTTGACTTGTGTTTTTTCCTCAATAAACTATAAAGCTACAGCTCTTGTGTGGTGGTGTTTGGAAGCAAGGTGAAGCTTACTCTGAGTTGCAACAGCAAGCCAACTCTATTAATATAGTGTCCCTATTTCGTGGATTTTCACTTATCACGGGTGATCCTGGAATTGCATGAAAGGAATGAACGAATGAGAGCTCATAATTTGGGAGATGCCACTCTAAATCATTTGCTACCTGCTTGCTGGACTGCAATTAAAACCTGCTGACACACTTTCTCTTACTGAGTATTGCAATAAAAAGAACCTATGCTTTAAAGTTAATGAAAAGTTATTCGTAACAGCCCCCTCTGGCCACATTTTACGCCTTCCTCACGTCTGAAATGTGTCTCCATCACTTCCTGCTGTGGCAAAGCACTTCCTAGTGGCCCTCACGGTCCAACTCCATGTTTCTATGATTCAGTGTTTTGTTTTCACTCCCTCACCTGCAACCAGCTCTCCTTGAAAAGTCTCCCAACCCCACCCAGGTCCCACGAAGCCCCCACTGAATGTCCTCCCAGCCCTTGGTATGAGAATGACCAGGAAGGACTGGCCGGCCTCCCCTTCCCCATCTGTCCATCCAGCGTGAAGCTCTGCCTTTCCCCCTGAACAAGGCAGGCCAAACCACAAGGCAGCTAGGAGGGAGGGAGGGAGGGAGCATGTGTGGGGGGTGGGCTTACCCCCCCACCCGACTCTGCCCGGGGCCCCGCTCACCTGCTCCTTGGAGCGCCCCACCCAGTAGAGCCACCTCTTCTTCCAGTCTGGGCCCACCATGTCCTCGATGACGGATTCCGCTGCAGAGGCAGAGAGGAGCACGTCAGGCTGGCCCTGAAGAGGAACCTCTGGGGCCACCCATCCATTTGGGGCAGAGCGGGATCTCCCTCTTCCCAGAGGGGGAGGAGACCGCAATGCAAGCAGACCAGGCGCCGTGTGGGCTGCTGTGAAGGGGGGCCAAGGCCGGGGCACTCACTGTCCTTCAGGCGACTCTGCAGCGTCTCCTCCATGAACTGGATGGCCGCGTCCCACTGCTGCTTGTCCGAAATGGAGCGGTCCTCCAAGGCATTGTGCTGGATCACTCTCTGTCAGGGCAGAGCACAAAGGTCAGGCAGCGGCCCCAAAGCCTCCCAAGGGACTCTGGGCTCACCAAAGGGAAGGGCTTTTATAGTTTCAGACTTCAAGAGTACTGTAAGAATATTGTAAGGGGCCATCATGGCACAATGGCTTACACACTTGTGCTGCCAAACTGCTGACCTGAAGGTTGCCAGTTCAAATTTGCAGGATGGGGTGAGCTCCCGCTGTTAGCCCTAGCTCCTGCCAACCTAGCAGTTCAAAAACATGTAAATGTAAGGTCAATAAGTACTGCCTTCGTGGGAAAAGGCAAAAAGACACTCCAAGAAGTCATGTCAGTCACACGACCAGGAGGAAATGGAGAAGAGCACCTCCCCCAGACCCAGAGGTGAGCACTGCCTCCAAAGCTGGAAATGAAAGGAGAAGACTTTGCCTTTGTTTGTGTGTCTCATTATATGTGATTGTAACAAGGCACTGAATGTATATAGTAAAGGTAAAGGTTGTCCCCCTGACATTAAGTCCAGTCAAGTCTGACTCTGGGACTCTGGTGCTCATCCCCATTTCTAAGTCGATGTCAGGAGTCAATTTCTGACGGCATGAAGACATCACAAATTCCCTCCATGACCTCCTGACTGAATCATCCTGTCTGAATCAGTTCTCTCTCTGTGACATTTTGAAGCCAGCAGAAAGTGCTGGAAACCTTGTATTGGAACTTGTGAAGCAACAAGTTCTAATAAGGAAACTGAGAAGAGAGGGGAGATGGGCAGGAAAGGTGTCTAAAATGAAGTGGTGGTGGGGGGAAAAGGTCAGTAATGTCTTTCTTTGCTGCAGAGATACAAGCAATATATCCATTTCACAGCAGAACCGGCTTGTGAGTGGTTATTTAATATTGCTACATAGACCCTACAGTCTGACAGTCAAAGAGCTGGCGTTGTCTGTAGACACCTCCAAGGTCATGTGGCAGCATGACTGCATGGAGCACCATTACCTCCCTGCCTACTGATCTACTCACTTTTGCATGTTTTCAAACTGCTAGGTTAGCAGAAGCTGGGGCTGACAGCAGAAGCTCATGCCGCTCCCTGGATTCGAACCAGTGAGCTTTCGGTCAACAAGTGTAGCAGCTCTGCAGTTTAACTCAGTGTGCCACCAGGGGCTCCCTGAATGTATATAAATGTATATTGATATACATTTTAATGTATATAAATACAGTAAATAAATAATAAATGTTTGTTTGCCGCTGTCTGTTTATATGCTGTAATCCGCTCAGAGTTCCCACGAGGAGAAGAGCAGAATATAAACCAAGTGTATTGTTATTATTATTATTATTATTACTATTATTTCTAAAGAGTATTTCATCTTTTTAAGAAAGTTCTCTGTTTTTAAAGTTTTAACTTTGCAGCTGTTTCAGTGTTTGACATTTCCAGTTTCACTCAGGCAGCAGCAGCACCAGCGACCTGGGCAGCGTATTCCTAGATGCCTTTTAGCTGCACTTGCAAACCAAACACCCAGGAGACACTGAAAAAGAAAGGGTCGTAATGAGGGCCCGCCCCTCCCCCTCCCCTCCCCATTCTAGGCAGGGTTCTGGGCTGACCAGGCTGTCCTCGGCCCCCTCGTTCCACTTGTGCCGCTTGATGCTCTCCTCCTTGACCGCCTGCTTGAGCTTGTCGAAGATGTCGTCGTGCTCCTTGCACTTCTCCTCTGTCATGAAGCGGGAGAACTCCTCCTGCAGCGTCCCCCAGGCCACCTGCGCACGGGACAAGGAGGACCGGCCTTCAGGAACAGGGGGCCCTCCCCACAGACACAACACGTCGGATTTCATCACATGGCCAGGGAAGGGTCCTGGGCCTTCCAACTGGCCCAGTCCAAAGGTGTCCTGATACAGAGCATTAACCAACACTCCTGCTATTGTTGGGAGGGCTAAAGGTGGGCGTCAAGGGCGCCACAGAGCTCCCAAGGTGGGATTCCTCTCAACATGCCCTTCCTTCTATGTAGGAATATCTCAACTCCCAAGAGTGTAAAGACGTGCCCGCCCAAAGGCATCCTTCAAGTCAAGTCAACAGGGGGCCCTCCCCAGGCACACAACACGTTGGATTTCATCACATGGCCAGGGAAGGGTCCTGGGCCTTCCAAGCGGCCAAGCCCAAAGGTATCCTGATACAGGCTGCTTCTGTAATCTCTGCTTTGAGCATCAGCTCCCAGAAGCCTCTGCCCCAATTTAGCCAATGATCAGGGATCCTAGGAGCTACAATCCAAAATACCAGGAGGACCAGAGACTGGTAACGACTGCATTAAAACTCCACCTTCTTTCTGCCCAGGAGTAAACTCCCACCCACCTCCAGCCCACCTGTTTCCTGTGAGCCGGGAGGCCCCAAGGCAGGGAAGCCGCCCACAACCCGGAAGGCTCACCTCCACGGCCTTGTTAGGCAGCTGCTTGTCCGTCCACTGCTTGAGCTTGATGTCCACAGTGGTGTTGAAGGTCCCTGAGTTCATGGTCTGAGCGGCCGGAAGGTAGATGTTTTCTATCACGTGCGTGGAGACCTTCTCCCACAGGGACCGCTGCAGCATGTCCTCCCTGGTGAGGAAGAGGAAGAGGAAGAGGAGGAGGAAGAGGAGGAGGAACAGAAGGAGGAAGAGGAGGAGGAGGAAGAGGAGGAAAAGAAGGAGGAAGAGGAGGAGGAAGAGGAAAAGGAGGAGGAAGAGGAGGAGGAGGAAGAGGGGGAGAGGGGGGGAGGAGGAGGAGGAAGAGGAGGAGGAGGAAGAGGAAGAGGAGGAACAGGAGGAAGAGAAGGAGGAAGAGGAGGAGGAGGAAGAGGGGGAGAGGAGGAAGAGGAGGAGGAGGAAGAGGAGGAGGAGGAAGAGGGGGAGGAGGAAGTGGAGGAGGAGGAAGAGGGGGAGAGGAGGAAGAGGAGGAGGAGGAAGAGGAGGAGGAGGAGGAAGAGGAGGAAGAGGAAGAGGAGGAACAGGAGGAAGAGAAGGAGGAAGAGGAGGAGGAGGAAGAGGGGGAGAGGAGGAAGAGGAGGAGGAGGAAGAGGGGGAGGAGGAGGAGAAGGAAGAGGAGGAGGAGGAGGAGGAGGAGGAGGAGGAGGAAAAGGAAGAAGAGGAGGAGGAAGACAAAGAGGAAGAGGTGGTCAGCCTCCATTGCCATAAGTGGCCTAGAAACATAGTCTGTGGCCCCCTTGAAGCAGAGCCACTGCAGGGCCCCATTCCTTTCTTGTGGGGTTTGGCCTTCCTTCCTTCCTTGATGGAAGGCTCTCTCTCTCTCTCTCTCAACTCACTCTCAAGGTGGCCAGTGTCGGGATCCTGTGGTGTGGCCCTGCCATGCTCCCTATGGTCCTGCCCTATGCTTCCGCTCTGTGTAACCACCACACTGGCTACCACACCTACGTGAAACACACTCTGGCCTTCTTCCATCTCATCATAATATATTCAACCATCGCTCTATGCAAGGCATGGGCAGCCGGTCGGTGGTTGGGAATTGTGGGAGTTGAAGCCCCAAGCACCTGGAGGGAGAGCCTAAGTTTGCCCGTGCCTGCTCTATACACTTTGTACATGCTTTAACATTCATATGCACACATGTAACAGGGTTCGGAGTATATGAGGAAACGGCTTGCTAGAAAACTGATAGCACAGAAAAACCTCATAACTGAGGAATCTGGGTTTCTCTTCCTTGGAAGGATGGATGGCTATTATCGTGAGAAGAAGAAGAAAGCGACTGAGTTGATGGGCTGGAAAGGGGGCAACGCTCGGGTGACTTGACCAAGGAAGGGAAAACGTGCGTCCTATTTGGACAAATGGGAAAATAGCGCAGAAGATGTTCCAGAAGTGAGAAACCATGAAGGCTTTGCAGAACACAGCCCCCCCTCTTCCACAGAGAGCCTGTGTGTGGCTCCTTCGTAAAGGGAACGAAGGCCAGCCTCTCCTCCGGCCTGTCCACTCTCCCCTGGACGATGACGGGGGATCCAGCCTTGCCAAACAAGGCCGGTGGGCTCAAGCCCGCTCCGCTTCTTGGGAGCAACGCCTCAAATCTGGGGAGGCTTGTTTTTATGAGGACTTAAAAGGCTCCCAAGTTTAAAAAAAGGAACAACTGGGAATGATGTTTGGAAACCAGGAAGCAAAGATGCTTCCATCTTCAGCCAAACCCGCTCTGACGCAGAGCAAGTTAATCAATCACAGCTGAGCTCTTTGCACAGATTCCGCGGCTGCCAATGTAAAAAACACGGGATCCAAACATTAGAATCCTAGAGTTGGAAGAGACCTCCTGGGCCATCATCCAGTCCAACCTCATTCTGCCAAGAAGCAGGAATATTGCATTCAAATCACCCCTGACAGATGGCCATCCAGCCTCATAGAATCCTAGAGTTGGAAGAGCCCTCCTGGGCCACCATCCAGTCCAACCCCATTCTGCCAAGAAGCAGGAGAATTGCATTCAAAGCAGCCCCAACAGATGGCCAGCCAGCCTCTGCTTCAAAGCATCCAAAGGAGGAGCCTCCACCACACTCCCTTCGGGGCAGAGAGTTCCACTGCTGAACGGCTCTCTCTCACAGTCAGGAAGTTCTTCCTCATGTTCAGATGGAATCTCCTCTCTTGTAGATTGAAGCCATTCTTCCATTGCGTCCTAGTCTCCAAGGAAGCAGAAAACAAGCTTGCTCCCTCCTCCCTGTGGCTTCCTCTCACATATTTATACATGGCTCTCATCATATCTCCTCTCAGCCTTCTCTTCTTCAGGCTAAACATGCCCAGCTCCTTAAGCCGCTCCTCATAGGGCTTGTTCTCCAGACCCTGGATCATTTTAGTCGCCCTCCTCTGGACACATTCCAGCTTGTCAATATCTCTTGTTGAAGAACAAGCCAAGAGGGGCATCAAGGCTGGGCTTAGCACAGCGGGTTAAACTGCGGTGCTGCAGGAAAATCCTGCCGATCAGAAGGTCAGCAGTTTGAACCCAGGCTGGGGTGAGTACCCGCCGTTAGCTCCAGCTCACCTGCCCACCTAGCAGGTTGAAAGCAGAAATGCCAATAGATAAAATGGGTACCGCTTTCAGCAGGGAAGTAATAAAGGCGTCCTTACAAGGACTTCGGTCGGGGGAAAGCTCCTCGGCACGGAAGAGGGAGCGACAGCACCCTGCCCCGTGCTTCATCCACCTCTTATGTGCCTAGCCCCAAAGCAATTCTATACCCCACACGGGCATATAGATCCTCTTTTGATTGATTATCTCTCCCTTTGAGGTAGCCTTTCCACATATATACTGCCCTCTTGTGGTTGCTTCTGAGCACGGCACACATATTTTACTACTTTTTGGGGCCATCCCTCCAAAAGGGACCAAGATTTCAGTCGAAACCCTACCAATATTTTAGGTTGGACAATGAAGGGTCTGCATACCATGTTTGGTCCAGATCCATTACACCATGGAGAAGCCTTTGTGGATCAAACAAACCCACCAACCTATATATATATATATATATATATATATATATATATATTTATATATATTAGCTGTCCCCTGCCACGCATTGCTGTGGCCCACTCTGGTGGTCATGGGGTTCTGTGTGGGAGGTTTAGTCCAATTCTATCATTGGTGGGATTCAGAATGCTCTGTGATTGTAGGTGAACTATAAATCCCAGCAACTACAACTCCCAAATGTCAAGATTCCATTTTCCCCAAACTCCACCAGTGTTCACATTTGGGCATATTGAGTTGTTGTGTAGAGTTTGGTCCAGATCCATCATTGTTTGAGTCCACAGTGATCTCTGGATGTAGGTGAACTACAACTCCAAAACCAAAGGACACTGCCCACCAAACCCTTCCAGTATTTTCTGTTGGCCATGGGAGTCCTGTGTGCCAAGTTTGGTTCAATTCCATCGTTGGTGGGTTCAGAATGCTCTTTGATTGTAGGTGAACTATAAATCCCAGCAACTACAACTCCCAAATGACAAAATCATATTTTTTTGAGTGAAGGACATACATTGGTTTGTTAGGTGTCTTGTGTCCAAATTTGGTGTTAATTCGTCCAGTGGTTTTTGAGTTCTGTTAATCCCACAAACGAACATTACATTTTTATTTATATAGATGTATGTATGTATGTATGTATGTATACACACACACATACATACTTTGACTTATATACATAGATTTTAAATAATGTTGTGCCTGAAATGAACTTTGCATACACCGAACCTCAGAAATTAAAGGTGTCACTATCTTTAAAAAAATGGAGTATTTGCAAATTGCAGAGAAGGGAATGCTGAGCCTGTGTTTTCACGGGAAATGAGGGAAATGAGGGCTGGACTAGATGACCCTTGGCAGGCTGAGAGAAATGCCCCACCCCTTGGGAGAATCGCAGGGAATTCCCAGCAGCCCACCTCGTTCTCAGCACAACCCACTGGATCCCCAGCCAAACTTTAAGGGAACAGGAGGAGGAAAAGAGAAACCGAGGGGTGACTGTACCAGTGCTTGGGCGTCACCTGGCTCAAGCTTATGACTTCGTCAAGGATCTCGTTCTTGGCCTTTTCGAACAATTCGTTCTGAAAGGAAGATGGAAAAAGAGGGTTGTCGTGAGTGAAGTGAGGTTAGGTTTCTGTCGCACCGTCTCCGCCCCGACACCCCACCCTCCTGCCCCAAATGCACGGAACTCAACAACGTCTCTAAACAAGACCACACGCAGGGAGACTGGAAGGGCCAAAGAATGGACAGAAGGGACAAGCCACTGCCCTTCTCTTTTATCTTGAGAGGGACACACTGGTATGTCGCAAAATAACAAAACAAGAAGGAACAGGAGGAACATGGCTGGTCCTCAGAAAACCCAATTCCCCCATTTGTTACATTTCGGACCCACTTGCAATAAGCTCAACGCCGAGGACACTGTGCGGCTCCCCTCCGCTTTCTCTTCACAATGACCCTCTGAGTCACTACACACACACACACACAAGAGGCATGGGGCAATTTTACCATGTTTCCTCCCTATATACTTAAAACAGTCCAGGAGAAATTAATGATATAATTACACAGACATACATCTGAATGCCTATACAACACAATACTATACTATACTATACTATACTATATACTATACTAGGGGTCCTCAAACTAAGGCCGGGGATCCAGATACGGCTCTCCAAAGTCATTTACCCGGCCTTCGCTCAGGATCAAGTCTGAAGCAACTTGAAAACACACAACAACTGTCAGGATTAATTTAGTTATGTATGTGCTTTAAATGTGCTTCTATGTATTACCAAGATGGATTCCACTGTGTATTAGAAATGCTGTGCAGAATGTTTATTCTAAGAGGCTGTGATTACGTGAACTTGAAAAGTAAGATAAGGTTTGCTCTTGCTGGGAACAGAAGGGAGTAACCAGTCTCAGCAAGAAGAGATAAGCAGATGTGAAGAGACTTTCGTTTTGACTAGTTCCTGAATTGTAGCTCTCTGTAGTAAGACGTGTCTGTTGAATGTGCTTAGTAAACTTAATTTCTTTTGTAACTCAAAGCCTGCAGAGTCCTTATTTTGCAACACAGTGTCTGCTGATCTAGCATTCCTTCCGCTGTGCACCGCCAAACTCTGACAACAACAACAACAACAACAACAACAACAGCAGCAGCAGCAGCAGCAGCAGCAGCAGCAGCAGCAACCCTATCTCATCAGCCAAGGGCTGGATATGGCCTTCCAAGGTAATTTACCCGGCCCTCGCTCAGGGTCAACCCAAGTCTGAAATGACTTGAAAGCACACAACAACAACAACAACAACAACAACAACAACAACAACAACCCTATCTCATCAGCCAAAAGCAGGTCCACACTTCCCATTGAAATGCTAATAAGTTTATATTGGTTAAAATGGTTCTTCATTTTAATTATTACATTGTTTTCAAATGTTTTTGCACTACAAATAAGATCTGTGCAGTGTGCATAGGAATACATTCATTTTTTTCCAAATTATAATCCGGCCCTCCAACAGTTTGAGGGACTGTGACCTGGCCCTAGAGGACCCCTGGGCTATACTATAGGTTGTGGCTGAGTGGGGAATACGCATCTCAGCCTCTGAAGGGCAACGATCGGAGGGAAGCCTTCAAAGGGACCTTCTGGCACCTTAAGAGAAGTGACGGTGAGGCTGATGGCACCTCTTTCCATAGGTTTCAGTCTACTTCCTCAAATGTGAAAGCAACTTCTTTTCCTCAGTTAATCTCTAAGGTGCTACAAAATCCCTTTGTATCCTGGTTTCCCAGACTAACACAGTTTATGGGAAGGTCTGCGAAAACTGAGAGCGGAGAGCTCCAGAGTGCTGGGAAAATGGCCCCACCCCAGCAATAGCAGAGCAGTGGCAGCAGTGCCAACATCAGAGGCAACAACCCTGTGTTGCACCTTGAGAGGGTCGCCTGCAGCCCTCACCGGATGCCCTGACCACTGCCACCCCGACTGGCCACGAGGCCTACTCACCCGGTCCAGTTCCCGCAAACGGGGATAGTTGTTCTTCCATTCCGTCTCTAAGTTAAAGCGGGTGGCTGTGGCAAGGACAGAGGGGAAAGAAATCAGTCCTTGAGGAGGCTTATGCTCTGGGAACTACAGGCGGCCTTCCAGGCATCGATAAATTACAACTCCCAGCATCCCCTTAATACCAAAGGTTTCCTACAGGCCTGGGCCAACTTTGGCCCTCTCTGCAGGTGTTTTGGACTTCAACTCGCAAAATCCTACTGACTGTTAGAAACTGTGAGAGCTGAAGTCCAAACACTTGGAGGGCCGAAGGTTGCCCGTGTGCCTGCCCTTCTGTTGCTTGCTGAAACCCATCCCTGCATTGTGCTTAATCCCCCTTCCTCTCCGTATCTTCTTTGTGTGGCAATGAGAAGAATCAAGGGACAGGCACATCCCTTCCCGACTGATCCAATGTAACCTGGATGAGATGCACATACTCTCCAGGGCACCTAAAATCGTCACTGCCATTTTCTCTCCTGGAAGCCTTGGGAAGGCAGAAGTCCACTAGAATCATAGAATCATAGAATCATAGAATCAAAGAGTTGGAAGAGACCTCATGGGCCATCCAGTCCAACCCCATTCTGCCAAGAAGCAGGAATATTGCATTCAAATCACCCCTGACAGATGGCCATCCAGCCTCTGTTTCAAAACTTCCAAAGAAGGAGCCTCCGCCACACTCCGGGGCAGAGAGTTTCACTGCTGAACGGCTCTCACAGTCAAGAAGTTCTTCCTCATGTTCAGATGGAATCTCCTCTCTTGTAGTTTGAAGCCATTGTCCCATTGCGTCCTAGTCTCCAAGGAAGCAGAAAACAAGCTTGCTCCCTCCTCCTCCCTGTGGCTTCCTCTCACATATTTATACATGGCTATCATATCTCCTCTCAGCCTTCTCTTCTTCAGGCTAAACATGCCCAGTTCCCTAAGCCGCTCCTCATAGGGCTTGTTCTCCAGACCCTTGATCATTTTAGTCGCCCTCCTCTGGACACATTCCAGCTTAGAGTCAATATCTCTCTTGAATTGTGGTGCCTAGAATTGGACACAATATTCCAGATGTGGTCTAACTAAAGCAGAATAGAGGGGTAGCATTACTTCCCTGGACCTAGACACTATGCTCCTCTTGATGCAGGCCAAAATCCCATTGGCTTTTTTTGCCGCCACATCACATTCCTGGCTCATGTTTAACTTGTTGTCCACGAGGACTCCAAGATCTTTTTCACACGTACTGCTCTCGAGCCAGGCATTGTCTCCCATTCTGTCTCTTTGCATTTCATTTTTTCTGCCAAAGTGGAGTATCTTGCATTTGTCCCTGTTGAACTTCATTTTGTTAGTTTTGGCCCATCTCTCTAATCTGTCAAGATCGTTTTGAATCCTGCTCCTGTCCTCTGGACTATTGGCTATCCCTCCCAATTTGGTGTCGTCTGCAAACTTGATGATCCTGCCTTCGAGTCCTTCATCTAAGTCATTAATGAAGATGTTGAACAGGACCGGGCCCAGGACGGAACCCTGAGGCACTCCACTTGTCACTTCTTTCCAGGATGAAGAGGAAGCATTAGTGAGCACTCTCTGGGTTCATCCATTTAACCAATTCCAGATCCACCTCACTGTAGTTTTGCCTCGCCCACATTGGACTAGTTTCCTTGCCAGAAGGTCATGGGGGACCTTGTCAAAGAAGGCCTTCCTGAAATCCACTCAGCTGTCCTAACTAAGAGGCCGGACCATGGGCAGCTCAGGGTCTGCATAATGCAAGAAGGGCCCTGGGAAGGAAACCAGAGCTTGGCCCTTCCAGCCCTTAAGGGGGGGGGGGCATGTTTCCAAGGGGGCGGGGCTTCCCATTGACCCCTCACCTTTGAAGGCGTCGGCCTGCTGCTCCACAGACTCCCGGACCATCTTCCAGAAGCAGTCGGAGACGGCCAGGCTCAGGTTCCGGGTGGTCACTTGGTGGGCCTTCAGCATGCAGTTCCTGGGTGAGAGACAGAAGGGGAAAAGCCCCGGGAAGCGCACTGGCAAAGGGGTGGGGGCCACACAGACTCAAGGGGACAACGCCTTTTTAACCCACTCAACCATCTCCTGCAACGGACAAGGGTCAGTGATGGAACTGGACCTCTCCTCAGCATAGAGATCTCGTTTGCTGTGACATAGTGTGTTTTTGTGTCAATAATAATAATAATAGTTTTATTTCTTGCCCACCTCTCCTCATGGTTACCAAGTACCAAGCTACAAAAAAACCCACAAAAACATCATAATATTTTACGATTTTGTGTGGGATGCATTTGTAGGTGCCTGGACCACAGGCAAGGCATTAAAGAACAAGGCGCCAGAGAGAAAGGCAGCAGTTCAGGGCCAAGTTCCAAGGACCATCAGGCAAAGCACACCACAAACACCTAGGTCAGTGGCTCCCAGCCTTTGGTCCTCCAGCTCCCACAATTCCTAACAGCTGACAAGATGGCTGGGATTTCTGGGCCTTGAAGTCCCAGACACCTGGAGGACCCAAGGTTGGGACCCACCGACCCAGAGAGGCCGAAAGGTTCTGCGCCAGCGAGGGGCATTGAGTTGGTAAGGAGACCTGCGTTTTAAAACTTACTTCAGCAATTTGGAATTCTGGAAAAACTCCTCTTCGTACTCTCGAATAGATTCAATACTCTCTGAGCTGTTTCCTGGAGAAAGGAAGGAGGGAAGGAAGGAAGGGAAAAAAGAAAGGCAAGGGGTCAGGGAATGCCGCCCCACACGTGCAGCACACCTCCAAATGGGAAATCTCGGTTACCTTTTCCTGTGACGACTGCAAAATAGCCCAGAGCCTTCATGGGGAAGAGCTTGCCTTCAATGATCTGCTGGATCTGCAAAACCAAGACAGATGCCCAGCACTCCCTCGGATGCTCATGCCCGCATTTCTTTTACGGAGCATGTAAAACCCTTCAGGCTAGTATTTGCTAGGCACGGCCATCCATTTGGCTGAACACCAAATTGTATTTATTATTATTTATTTACAGTATTTGTATACTGCTTTTCTCACCCCGAGGGGGACTCAAAGTGGTTTACACAGAAGTAACGGCAAAATTCAATGCCAGTACAAAGAATTACAATTATACACCACAATTAGACATGAATCAAGTTAAAAACAGTGCATCCACAAGCAATAAAACAATCAATAAACCAATAAAACAGTCTCGTCCATTGAATCGCCGTTCCAGTCATTGTCTTTCCAAAATGCTGCATACATTTACTTCTACTGCCCAAAGTCCTGGTCCCAAAACCATGATTTTAATTGTTTTCTAAAAGCCAGGAGGGAGGGAGCAGATCTTACCTCCTTTGGGAGTGTGTTCCATAGGCGGCGGGCCACAGCTGAGAAGGCCCTGTCTCTCATCCCCGCCAGGTGCATTTGTGCAGTTGACGGGAGCGAGAGCAGGGCCTCCCCAGATGATCTTAGATCATAGGTGGGACGTAAGGGCTGATGCGTTCGGACAAGTAGGCTGGGCCCGAACCGTATAGAGCTTTATAGGACAAAACCAGCACTCTGAATTGGGCTCGGAGATGGACTGGCAGCCAATGGAGCTGGCACAACAGGGGGGTGGTTTGCTCCCTGTATGCCGCCCCAGTTAGTAGTCTGGCTGCTGACCATTGGACTAGCTGGAGTTTCCGAACTGTCTTCAAAGGCAGCCCCACGTAGAGCACGTTGCAGTAATCTATTCCTGGCATGGAGCAGAGGAAAGGGAATTCCGCTCAAAGGCCACTGGGTATTGGGTCATCAAACTATGCCAGTGTTCAGGGATTTTCTTTTCTGAAGAGCCAAGGAACAAATCAGATTTTACAGTTCTATTTGCACAACTCTGGAAAAATGGCAGCTCAACAACACTGGTGGTTGTTGTTGCTTCCATTAGCAACCACTGAGGATGCTTGCCATAGATGCAGGTGAAACGCCAGGAGAGAATGCTTCTAGAACATGGCCATATTGCCCAAAAAACCTACGACAACCCAGTGACTCCGGCCATTAAGGCCTTTGACAAGACATTATGTCAATGTTGCTGTGAGAGACGATCCTAAACGTCAAACTCAAGGCTGAATCCATCCCGCCATGTAATGTAACGTGTCCCTCCTCCAGGTGCTGGACTCCAATTCCTGTGATCCATTAGGCATCATCACTAGAGCGGATGGGAGTTGTGATCCAGTGACATCTGGGAGGCTGCAATTTCTTCTCTTTAGTCGGGAGAGTGGAGCTCAGATTCAGATACAAGGCTTGCGGGCAGGACCCCTCACTCTAAAATGCCCTGTAGCCTTTCCCCACACTCAGAGCCAAAAGCGCTGTTGGGTTGCAGTTCCCACTATGCCCAGTCTGCTTGGCAGATCATCAAAAGGGATGCAAAGGAAAGGCTAGTTGGGCCTCTCTGTGTGCCCACAGATTCTCCCCCCATGGATCCAATGTCCCTTTGGAGGCAACCACAATGCCCTGGGTGAAAAGGAACCCCTAGGATGCAACTGGGAAACAAGCCTGGCTTCTGGGAGGACAGGCTCCGCTCAGTGTGGGTGAGCCAAGCTGCAAGGAGGAGGCTTCTCCTTTGGATACTCAATATCTTTCCTTGCCTTTCTGGGAGAATCAAAGGGCGGAAATGGGAGGAAACCACCACCTCCACCACCTCCACCACCACACCACCTCCACCACCACCACCACCACCACCACCTCCACCTCCACCACCACCTCCACCACCACCACCACCACCTCCACCACCACCACCACCACCACCACCTCCACCACCACCACCACCACCACCACCTCCACCTCCACCACCACCTCCACCACCACCACCACCACCTCCACCACCACCACCACCACCACCACCTCCACCACCACCTCCACCACCACCACCACCACCACCACCACCACCTCCACCTCCACCACCTCCACCACCACCTCCACCACCTCCACCACCACCACCTCCACCACCTCCACCTCCACCACCTCCACCTCCACCACCTCCACCACCACCACCTCCACCACCACCACCTCCACCACCACCACCTCCACCACCACCTCCACCACCTCCTCCACCACCACCACCTCCACCACCACCACCACCTCCACCACCACCTCCTCCCCCCCCCCCTTGCTCACCCTGCTGGGACTGGCCACGTTCTTCTCGGCAAGGTCCACTTTGGTCAAGACGAAGATGGTCCTCTTGCCCTGAGGGTCCATCTGGCTGACCAGGTCTGTGACGATGCTGCGCTCCGCATCCACCGATCCATCTGGAAAAAAAGACGACAACGGTTAATGAACACCGACAAATGGATTCGACCAATGGAGGAGAAGGCCCTGCCTAACTTCCAGAGAGATTGGGGAGTTATTGATTAATCGAATTGTGCCTTTTGTAAGCCGCCCTGAGTCCCCCTTCGGGGGTTGAGAAGGGTGGAGTAGAAATGCTCAAAATAATTGGGGGGGGGGGGGGTTGACTAATTGGGGGATTAATGAGCTAGCAATATGTCAGTCAAGGTAGAAGTGTGAATATAGGACATTCCAGAGGTGGATGAGCTCCCTCTATCAGCTCCAGCTCCTCATGCAGGGACATGAGAGAAGCCTCCCACAAGGATGACAAAACATCAAATCATCCAGGCAATGTCCCCTGGGCAACATCCTTGCAGACGGCCAATTCTCTCACACCAGAAGCAACTTGCAGTTTCTCAGGTCGCTCCTGACACACCAAAAAAAAATCCCTAAAGAGAGAAGACGAGTCAGAACTAAGAAACCATCGGGCAGAGAGCGAGAGGTCTGTGAATTGGGTAGATTAATAGATTAGTTGGTTACTAGGATGCTATATTTGTCTCACTGAACATGTTTTTTTTTTAAGAGCCACCTGGAAAGAAGCCGAAGGCCCACACCTGGCTCACAGAATATGCAAAGGCACGGTTCCCTAAGGATCCATGATTTTATTGATTTTTATGTACCTATATTTTATATACTAATGTTTTAGTTGTGTTTTATAGGTTAGGGGGCATCGAATTGTGACAAATGTAAACCGCCTTGAGTTGCCTTCAGGCTGAGAAAAGAAAAGAAAGTCTGCGCATATTAATTCTAATTATGTGCGACCCCATTTGGCGCCTCTTTTAAAACTGTCAAGAAGTTCTTTTTTAAAAATTATAATGCAAATTACAGGGAATGCTCCTATATTTGTGGATGTAACATATTTTGATTCTTCCACTTCATCAGAACCAAGGCCATGAAGGCCAGGATTGAAAAATCAGCAGATGACCCAAAATGTAGACTGTGCAAGGAAGTGGATGAAACCATGGATCATCTCCTCAGCTGATGCTGCAAGAAAATCGCACAGACGGACTACAAACAGAGGCACAACTCTATATAAATATGGCAAATAAACAAACAAACAAACAAACAAAGGCAATGTAAACCTCCAAGAGCCAAGGAAAGGGCATGCACATAACTGTTCACATACCCATGTCCTTGGGCATGCACACCATTTGCAAATCTGCGAGCTGTGAGTTCAGCTGCCGGAATTGTGTCTGATCGCGAGCCAAGGCCAGGAGTCCAATTCTGGGCACCACAATTCAAGAGAGATATTGACTCTAAGCCGGAATGTGTCCAGAGGAGGGCGACTAAAATGATCAAGGGTCTGGAGAACAAGCCCTATGAGGAGCGGCTTAGGGAACTGGGCATGTTTAGCCTGAAGAAGAGAAGGCTGAGAGGAGATATGATAGCCATGGATAAATATGTGAGAGGAAGCCACAGGGAGGAGGAGGGAGCAAGCTTGTTTTCTGCTTCCATGGAGACTAGGACGCAATGGAGCCATGGCTTCAAACTACAAGAGAGGAGATTCCATCTGAACATGAGGAAGAACTTCCTGACTGTGAGAGCCGTTCAGCAGTGGAACTCTCTGCCCCAGAGGGAGTGTGGTGGAGGCTCCTTCTTTGGAAGCTTTTAAGCAGAGGCTGGATGGCCATCTGTCAGGGGTGATTTGAATGCCATTTTCCTGCTTCTTGGCAGAATGGGGTTGGACTGGATGGCCCATGAGGTCTCTTCCAACTCTTTGATTCTATGATTCTATGATTCTATGGAGCATCTCCTCAGCTGCTGCTGCAAGAAAATCGCACAGACGGACTACAAACAGAGGCACAACTCTGTATATAAATATGGCAAATAAACAAACAAACAAACAAACAAAGGCAATGTAAACCTCCGAGAGCCAAGGAAAGGGCATGCACATAACAGTTCACATACCCATGTCCTTGGGCATGTAGACCGTTTGCAAATCTGCGAGTTGTAAGTTCAGCTGCCGGAGTTCCGTCTGATTGCGAGCCAAGGCCAGGAATTCCTGGCTGCTTACCTTGGATGCAGAGAATGATGGCGTTGGGGTTCTGCATGTAAGCCTTGCTGATGCTGAAGATGGTCTCCTTCGTGTCGGGAGCCATCCCCGAAGTCACCGTCTGGGGAAAGAAGGGCATTCAACGGAGGAGGGGACGGGGGAGAGGAATCCCTTTCCTGTGTGACGCCTTCCTTCCTCCCTGGGGTTCCTCACTTGTCCGCCGACGAAGCAGAGCGGTGGGGACGAAAGGAGGATGCAAGGAAGGATGTGGGCAGCCCCAGCTTGTCACTCACAGGCAAGCGACTCCAGACCAGGCCTGAGCCAACTTCAGCCCCCGCCCTCCAGGTGTTTTGGACTGCAACTCCCACAATTCCTACCAGCCTACTGGCTCTTGGGAATTGTGGTAGTTTCAGTCCAAAATGCCTGGAGGGAGAGAGGGAGGGCCCAAGTTGGCCCAGGCCTGGCCTAGGCACTGTAGGCCTGGTCTGCGTTTGAGGGGCAGCATTAAAAGCATGCTCTTCCCATGGTTTGCACTTTATTTGATGTTATTACTTGCAACTCCCACTCCTCTCGGCGTCCCCCCAGCAACACCAAGGGTCTCTCTCCCTCCCTCTGGGCAGCTGGACCAGGAAACCCCAACTGGATGGCCCCCCGCGAGAGAGGGTCTTCCTCCAGGGGTAAACCAAGAATAGGCAACCTGGAATTCTCTGAACAGACTCAGAAGTGGGCAGATCCGAAGACAACCTGGCAAAATGGCATGACCTAAGAGAATCCCCCACTTTGTGTGACTGTGGAGCAGAACAGACAACTCCGCATCTGCATGCTTCTCCCCTACGTCCTGCCTCATGTACAGAGGAAGAATTGTTGGAGGCTACAGACAATGCCGTTGCTGTTGCCCATTTTTGGTCCAAAGATATTTAGGATCAAAAGGCAACCTTGCAAAATGGCCCTACCTAAAAGAATCCCCCACCTTGTGTGACTGCGGAGTGGAACAGACAACTCCGCACCTGTATGCTTGTCCACAATGCCCTGCCTCATGTACAGAGGAAGAATTGTTGGAGGCTACAGACAATGCCGTTGCTGTTGCCCATTTTTGGTCAAAAGATATTTAGGATCAAAAGGCAACCTTGCAAAATGGCCCTACCTAAAAGAATCCCCCACCTTGTGTGACTGCGGAGTGGAACAGACAACTCCGCACCTGTATGCTTGTCCACAATGCCCTGCCTCATGTACAGAGGAAGAATTGTTGGAGGCTACAGACAATGCCATTGCTGTTGCCCATTTTTGGTCCAAAGATATTTAGGATCAAAAGGCAACCTTGCAAAATGGCCCTACCTAAAAGAATCCCCTACCTTGTGTGACTGCGGAGTGGAACAGACAACTCCGCACCTGTATGCTTGTCCACAATGCCCTGCCTCATGTACAGAGGAAGAATTGTTGGAGGCTACAGACAATGCCGTTGCTGTGGCCCATTTTTGGTCAAAAGATATTTAGGATCAAAAGGCAACCTTGCAAAATGGCCCTACCTAAAAGAATCCCCTACCTTGTGTGACTGCGGAGTGGAACAGACAACTCCGCACCTGTATGCTTGTCCACAATGCCCTGCCTCATGTACAGAGGAAGAATTGTTGGAGGCTACAGACAATGCCATTGATTGCTATTGCCCGTTTTTGGTCCAAAGATATTTAGCCGCCTGCACACCTTCTATTTTATCAGTTTTATCCTAATTTATGTCATGCTTTTGATACTAAATAAATAAACTGGCGTGTTTGAATTTTACTTTGTCTTATTGTAATTCTTGGGCTTGGCCTCATGTCAGCCGCCCCAAGTCCCCTTGGGGAGATGGTGGTGGGGTATAAATAAAGTTTATTTATTATTATTATTATTATTATTATTATTATTATTATTATTAGCAAGGCAGGCTCTGTCCAGCCAAATCCTCAGTGGTTCTCTCTGGGACCTGCAATACGGACCAGCAGGATCTCTGCTCTTCCGCAAAGGACGCTGAGGCAGAGGGAGACCAGAAAGACAGTGCCCTTTGCGGCAAAGCCCCCCCCCCCCACGTGCCCCTGCACACTCACGCTGATGACGCCCGGCAGGTCCACCAGCACCATCCTCTGGAGGCCCGGCCCTTTAACGCTGAGGGAGATGGTCTGCAAGAGAGAGCAAAGCGGGGAGGCTTGGTGGGTGCTCTGCCCCAGAAGAGACTTTGGGAAGGGTCCCAGGCAGCAGCCCCAGGCCTCTCTCACCTCTGAGCTGACGGTGCAGCCTTCGCTCACGCTCTTCCGCATCCGGATCTCTATCTCGTGCCTCAGGGCAGCCAGCTGTCTCCACAGGGAGGAAGAGAGATTAGAACTTGAAACAAGAACCAAGACATTTGCACCAGGCCCCTGCAGCAAGCATTTTATTTCGTCTCAGGAGGCAGAAGGGAAATCTCCGAAGGACACGTCTATTTGACGTTCCAATTGAAATGGAGCACAAGCAACATCAAAATAACCTCAAATACCATCACTGCATAGGACCCCCCCCCCCCCCCCGAAAAAAAAACAAGCAAGAAACTCTCCCTTTTTTGGGTTGCTGTGAGTTTTTCACGCTGTATTTATTTATTTGTTTGTTTGTTTGTTTACAGTCTTTCTATCCCACTTTTCTCACCCCTGGGGGGACTCAAAGCGGTTTACACATAACTGGCAAAACTTCAGTGCCATCCATTGGACACTGACATGATGCCAAACCATAACAACAATGACGTCGAATCTGGATCACGCTTGGATGATGAGGCGATCGGGGGTGGGTTTTGTGATTATGGTATATTGATGTTTGTCTATTAGCTAGTAATGGAAATGTGTAATTTAACTGTTGTGGTATATTAATTATTGCTGTTTTTATTGTCTTTGTTGTTTGCTGTCTGGAAACCGCTGTGAGTCGCCCTCGGGCTTGAGATACAGCGGTATACAAGAATAGTAAATAAATAAATAAATAAATAAATAAATAACAACCACAATAATAAAACCACAATTAAACATAAATCATAAGTGAGAGCAAGGCCTCCCCAGATGATTACGGGGATTACGAGGATTAGATTATGAGGTGGGATGTAGGGGTGGATGCGTTCGGACAAGTAGGCTGGGCCAGAACCGTATAGAGCTTTATAGGTCAAAACCAACATGTATGACTATATTCCAGCAGCATTTAGGGGTATATAGCCCAAAAATCTCAGAGCAACCCAGTGACCCCAGCCATGAAAGCATATCACAACACATTCACATGTTCTGCAGCCACAATCTGGTAGTAAACTGTAGTGAAAGAGGCCACTTGCCGCCCCCCCCCCCCCCCCGCCATACTCTTCAAAGAGACACACATATTTGGGAAAAGCTACTGGTTTAAACAGTGGCAGCCACGTGTAGCTGAGGCCCCAGCGCTCAGAGCAGCCAAGCCCAGCTGTATTTCACCTCCAATGGCTCCTTATTTGATTTGCAAATGCAATTCAAAAGGTGAAGGAAAGCCCCACAAAGCCCGGGATGGGTCAGGCCCAGGTTCCATCACCAAGTGTATTAATTAAAAAAATCAAAACTCCTTGGACGTTTATGTCGGAACGTGGTGCTTAAATGTAGTGAAACATTGTTTATAGTTTACACCAGGGGTCCACAAACTTTTTAAACAGAGGGCCAGGTCACAATCCCGCAAACTGTTGGAGGGCCAGATTATAATTTGAAAAAAACATGAATGAATTCCTATGCACACTGCACAAATCTTATTTGTAATGCAAAAAAAACCCACTTTAAAACAATACAATAATTGAAATGAGTAACAATTTTGACAAATATAAACTTATTGGTATTTCAATGGGAAGTGTGGGCCTGCTTTTTGCTGATGAGATAGGATTGTTGTTGTTGTTGTTGTTGTTGTTGTCATGTGCTTGCAAGTCATTTCAGACTTTGGTTGACCCTGAGCGAGGGCTGGGTAAATGAGCTTGGAGGGCCGCATCCGGCCCCCGGGCCTTAGTTTGAGGACCCCTGGTTTAAACTGTGTTGATGTAGCAATGTAATGCAAATGCTAAATGCACAGAGCTGTGATGTATTGCTAGAGAGTAACTTTGGAAAGTCCCCGTGACAGAGACGGATGACAGCAGATAAGCCAGGAATGGGTGCGTCCAGTGATGTATGGCAAAGTGAACGGACACCTTTACTCTGCTCCTGTAGATAGTTTTTAGGGTAGATTGCAATAAAAGATAAGAGCCGTTCCAGGCTTTGGAGCTGACTGAGGTAGTGTCATGGACCAGCCCACGACAGAGCTCCCTGTCGGCCATAACCACCCCCAGCTCCTTCAAGGTAAGTCCAGTCACTTCAAGGATGCCGTCCATCCATCTTGCCCTTGGTCGGCCCCTCTTCCTTTTGCCTTCCACCTTCCCCAGCATAATTGAGACTGAGGTAGTATGCTTCATTATTTGTTTTCATGCCTTTGAGCAGATGCTCAAGAGGTCACTAAATCAACAGTTTACAATTCTGGGCCCTCGTCCTCCTGCTTTGTCTCTGCAGGGAGATCCAATCAGGAGATCCTCCTTGGCGTTGGCATCACCTCTGTGGAAAGTCTTCCTTAAGGCAACCCCTATGCACCCGTTCATGAGCATTTCTACACCGGGTCCCTCCGTCACGCCACCCATGCAGACCATACACATCCCAAGTCAAAGGCCAGGGGCTTCCTGGAGACTTACGTCCTCCTCCTTGGTGAGGTCAAACTCCCGGGAGCTGTCCTTGAAGAGGGCCACGTGGTGAGGGCCTTCGCTCAGGGTGACCTAAGGGC
The DNA here is from genome assembly GCF_037176765.1 of Anolis sagrei. Taxonomy (NCBI): domain Eukaryota; kingdom Metazoa; phylum Chordata; class Lepidosauria; order Squamata; family Anolidae; genus Anolis; species Anolis sagrei. The sequence goes on along the minus strand of NC_090023.1, from coordinate 273,781,567 downwards.
CCAAGGCAGGAAGGGTAGACGGTCAAGGAAAGGACGAGGGTCCCCCGCCCGCATTGGGAAGCCTTCCCCAGCTGTGCCCCAATCCCCTGGGATCCCCTCCGCACCTTCACAGGGGAGCGGGTCATCATCTCTCCGGAGCCGCGCGGAAAAATTCGGGCCTGGGCGATCATCTCCAGGACGCTGGTCTTCCCGGCACTCTGGTCCCCGACCACCACCACCTGCAGAAGGAACGCCCAGCCAACATGCAAACGCGCCCTTGGGTGCTTGGGGGCAAAGTAAAGCCCTGCCCCAATTGCACTGGGAATCTGATCAGAACTGATGGGCTCCATCATTTTTTGGGGAGGAAGCTTTCCAGACATTCAGTTGCAGTTACAGAAAAATGCACAACTGAGTTACATACGAGGGTTCATAAGCACTAAAGGGTTTTGAAGAGCTTCCTGTATTGTTTTAATGGCTTTGTGTTTTCAAGGTTTAAAAACATTTTAAATTGTACATTTAGAATGTTGCTAGAAATGTAATCATGTTCGCTTTCTGTTTATTTTGTCCATATTGTGCTTGTTTCAATTTGCAAGCCACTTTAGTCCTGGTTTTGAGGAAACAGGGGAGGGGGGAGAAACACAATGAATAATACGAGTGAAGAATAATGGTGGGCACCAACTGGAATGCCTTCCAAAGGGGATTGGGCAAAGCCAGGAAGGAGAAGGCACCAAAGGGCTACTAGCCGGGATGCCTGCGCCTGACCTCCCTTTGGTTGGGTCCAGCTCAGGACTTCGGTCCCAGTCCTGCCTGGAGCCAAGACTGCCCTGCTTGCAAGTCCTGAGGATTTCCTCTTGTTCATGGCGCAAGGCCAGAGCCATTGGGCACCCGCTGGCCCCTTACCCGCGGCAAATGGTCGTGAGTGTTGTAGCTGGCATCGTAATCCGAGAGAGTGTCCAGGACTTCTGAATACATGTCAATCAGGGACTTCTGAGGAAGAAAGAGGGAAAGGGAGCTCAAGCGAGTCCGGTGAAACCCAACCCTGAAAAAGGCAACGGGACGAAGAGAGGCTTTCCCTGCCCTCTGGCCTCAACCGCCTCGTGACAGAAGGACAGGAGACAGCGGCAACCAAGGCTGCCGTGAGTGCAGGTTCCTGCCTGTGGCCAGCAAGTGCCACTTCCCGGGAGGGCAGCCCACCCCCCAAATACCCAGGGGGCATGACTGCTGTATCTATCCCATCACGACAGGGGGTGCCACCCCCAAAGGGAAGGGGGTTGTCCCTCCAAAGTGAGCAAAGGGGGCCAGGGGGGCGGATGGAGAAGCCGTGCAGGCGGCACCTTCAGCTTCCTCTGGTGGATGCCCTTGTCGTCCCGCTGCAGGACGATCTTCCGTAGTTCCTTGTTCTCCCTCTCCAAACGCTCCAGCATCCGCTGGTATTTCAACTGCAAGAGAGGAGACACCAGAACTCAAAGAGGAAGGGAAGGGAAGAGAAGGGAGGAAGAGGAGAAGGGAGGCAAAACAGTGCTGCGCATGAAACACCCCTCCTTCGCTAATAGACAATGCTGCCCAGCTTCAGGACACACAGGCTCCTCCATTCTTCAAATTCTCAGACCTCTGAGGATGCCTGCCATAGATGCATGCAAAATGTCAGGAGAGAATGCTTTGGGAACACAGTGAGGCAGCCCGGAAAACTCACAACAACCTATACTTGAAATCACCTTCTTCTGCAAGAAAGGGTGATCTAGGCCCACGCTAAAACAGTGGATGTGGCTCTTAATGAAACATGGAGTGTCTGCGCCCTACACCAGTGGAGAAAGTACACTGCTTAGCCGGTATTGCACCACCTGCCATCAGCTGGGAAGTAGCAGCCAATAGTGAAAGGACCAAGACAGTGACATCTCCAGCTCATCCCGTTTGGGCATCAGCCAGCACGTCAACGACCTAAATCTAGAAATAGTTTTCTTAGATCTACAGAGACACTCGCTGGAACACCCCAGCAAGCGAGAGTCCAAAAATGGCAGGCTCAAACCCAGAACCTCAACCAATGGCTGATGCCAAATGAGAGACTCCCTCCTGGGCACACAGAGGCGACCTGGAAGGCGCTGAACAGAACAGACTGCGCTCTGCACAAGATGCAGAGCCAGAAATGGGGCCACAAAGTGGAATCCACAACACGCGAGTGTGGAGAAGAGCACACCACTGACCACCTGCTGCAATGCAACCTGAGCCCTGCCAAGGGAGGACCTTCTTGCGGCAACACCAGAGGCACTCCAAGGGGCCAGGTACTGGTCAAAGGACATTTAACCAACTACCAAGCTTGCAAACTTTGTGTTTTGTCTGTTTGTTTGCTTAGTTCTGTTAGAAATGTAATACAATTGACTGGTTGCCCTGACATGACAAATACATTGATTTATATTGACTGTTTATTGTGCTACTGTTTTAATTTATTTTTAACTGTTTTATGATGTTTTTGAGCACTGAATTTTACAAATATAGCAAATAATAAATAAATAAATAATAGATGCAGGCAAAACGTCAGGAGAGAATGCTTTGGGAACACGGCCAGGCAGCCTGGAAAACTCACAACAACCCATACTTCAAATCACCTTCTTCTGCAAAAAAGGGTGATCTAGGCACACCAACGTGAGTTCTCCTCCCCTCCTCAAGTGGTGCCCCTTCATTGGTGTGGAAACGTAAGCATCCACACCAAGGGTTCCTTCTTAACATACGGAGGCTCAACACAATGTAATGGTTCACAGTCAAATGATTCTGGGTCCTGCTAATGATTCCCGCAGAGTGAGCGTCCTTGATCTAGATGATCCCCCAAATGGTGTGCCTGGTGGTTGAGAAGGACAACACCTTTGCTTTCTGGTGTTTCAATGTACAATGTACACAGCCGTAGTCTCATTTGTGGAACTTACTTAAAGTCCTGTATACAAGGCTGCCTTCAAGCCGTGTGCAAAAGGTGTATACACACTGTAAGCCACTGTCATGTTGAGACTCAGGCCCCACCTTCAAAATCCAAAACCCTTCAGTTCCTGAGCACCTTGAATGAGGAAGGCTCAACCTGTGTTTTCACAAGTAGAAACTAGGGCATTCTGATGTGGGGGGAAAGCAAGGATCTTGCCTCCCGCAGGGAAAACACATGTGTCATGTGGAGTTCTGAGTCTAAGCTGACGGCCCAGGTCCTGTCTTCTTGAACTCTATGGGACTCACGGGGGAAAGAGGCTTTGAAACTGAGACAAATCAAAGAGAGGGAAGAGTTTGGGGGAGACCTTTCCTGCCGACTTCTGCACAACAGGAACCCCTTTAAGGGTGAGCCAGTGCAAGTGACTCGTCCCCCGGAGGGCACTCAATGCCTCTCCTCCCCAGGTAGGAACTAGAATGGGAAAATAAAGGGAGAGAGCAGGTGTGATTGTCATGCTAGTCACGTGTGTTACACTCAAGGCTCGCAGGCCAAATCCGTCCTGCCGTGCCATTGAATGTGGCCCTCCCTCTTCCAGATGCTGGACTACAACTCCTGTCTTCCTTATCACAAATAGAGAGGATGGGAGTCGGGATACAGTGATGCCCGGAAGGCTGCCCTTGGTCCCGTGGAGAGCGCGGCCTGCATTGAGATACAAGGCTGGCAGGCAGGATACGCCTGGGGTTCAAGTGTCCTTTAATCTTTCCGGAACTTCTGGGCCACAAGTGCTTCTGGACTGTAACTCCCATTATCCCCAGTCCAACTGGCAGATCATCAGAAAGGATGAGAGTTGTCATTTTTATGCTTATCTTTTGTTTTCTTATTCTTAATTTTCTTAATTGTGGGCCCCACAATTGAAGAGAGATATTGACAAGCTGGAATGTGTCCAGAGGAGAGCGACTAAAATGATAAAAGGTCTGGAGAACAAGCCCTATGAGGAGCGGCTTAGGGAACTAGGCATGTTTAGCCTGAAGAAGAGAAGGCTGAGAGGGGATATGATGAGCGCCATGTATAAGTATGTGAGAGGAAGCCACAGGGAGGAGGAGGGAGCAAGCTTGTTTTCTGCTTCCTTGGAGACTAGGATGCAATGGAACAATGGCTTCAAACTACAAGAGAGGAGATTCCACCTGAACATGAGGAGGAACTTCCTGACTGTGAGAGCCGTTCAGCAGTGGAACTCTCTGCCCCGGAGGGAGTGTGGTGGAGGCTCCTTCTTTGGAGGCTTTTAAGTGGAGGCTGGATGGCCATCTGTCAGGGGTGCTTTGAATGCAATATTCCTGCTTCTTGGCAGAATGGGGTTGGGCTGGATGATGGCCCACCAGGTCTCTTCCAACTCTTTGATTCTATGATTCTATGATTATGGTTATGTTGTTTTTTACTTTGTATGTTTTGTGATGTTACCTGGGAACCGCTCTGAGTCCCCTCGGGGAGATGGAGCGGGATATAAATAAAGTTGTTGTTGTTGTTGTTGTTGTTATTATTATTATTATTATTATCCAGTAACATCTGGGGACACAGAGTAAAAACTAAAGAGAACTGACCCCTATGCCATTTTAACATTGTTAGGAATTATGGGAGTTGAAGTCCAAAACACCTGGAGGGAAGGCCCTGCCCAAGTTGGCCCATGCAGGAACTAAACATTAGGAAGAACTTCCTGAGGCTCAAAAGAGATGAAAGCAGAATGGACGCCTTCAAAAGCGGACGGATGAGCCTTCCTTCGCCTGAGGGTTTCAGCAGAGGTCTCAGGCCTGCCTCTCACGCAAATTTATATTGTTGGTATTGATACTGTTGGCATTGAATTGTTGCCTGGGTTGGCCGCCCTGAGTCCCCCCGCGGGGGTGAGAAGGGCGGGGTAGAAATGGTCCACATAAATAAATAAATAGTCCATGAGCACAAGGACTGTCCTGCTCACCACATGGGAGGCAAAGCCCCGCCAATGACTCGGTGCTATTGTAAACCACAATGCCATCTAAAATTGTGGCTGATGGCGAAGAGGCCCCCACAAACCCTTCTTCCGTTCCCAGCCGATTTGGAGAAAAGGAAGGCTGCCTGTTGTGGCTGAGATGTTCTCTGATGAGGAGGATGATGGGATTCAGATTCCTGGGTCTTTTTCTGTGCCTCAGATCTCTGGGCCTTCTTCTAGGTCTTTTTCTGAGGCCTCCACAGACAGTGCAGAGTCAACAACACAACGGTTCTCAGAAGAAAAGAATTTTAACGAAGAAGATAGCGAACAGGTGGAGAGACCTTTGCCTCCTTCCCACGCTGGTAGTGAAAGTGCAGAAAGCCTTGAGAGTGACCTGACCCGGCAAGCCCGTCTTGATTTGCGGGTCAGACGAAGTTTTCACCGAGAAACCAACTTGGGAAAAGGTCATCGCAATGCTTTCATGTTGGTGAGAGCATAATGTTTTCATGTTAGAAACACGCAAACGAAGAGAAAGCATCAGTTCAACGTAGCTTGTTAGCCTGAAAGCTGCATGGAATAACCTTAGCTGGAAAGCAGCACGCTTGGGATTTCTTGCTTTGTGATTCTTGGGGAAATTGTTTCACTGCTTGTACCTGGGACTCTGTTTTGAACTTTGCCTATAGAATTGTGCCTCTTGTTTTTACCTGAAGATCTTTGGAACTATATTCTGCATTTAACCTAAATCTTTGGAACTTTGCAATGCTTATAATTCATTTTGACTTTTTTTCTCTCAATAAACTATAAAGCTACAGCTCTTGTGTGGTGGTGTTTGGAAGTCAGGCGAAGCTTACTCTGAGTTGCAACACTGCCCCCCAAACCCGGCGCCAGGCTTACCTGAGTGCGCAGCAGTTCTTCCTGCAGCTGGTCCACCTTCTCTTTGTCGGAAACCTGCAATGAGCCAAAGGCCGGGCGTGAGAAACTGCACTCAGAACACAAGCGACTAACCCTGAAGGGCAGAAGGCACCCGCTCCCTAAGAAGTGTCCGGCCAAGACCTTCCATCAAACTGACCGCCTGCGACAAAAAGCAAAGAAGGGAGAGAGACAGAATCTCAAGGGAGCTTTTGTCCTGACGCCCGCAGTCTCCGTCTTCCAGGGATTGGGATCACTTTCCCGGACACACCACACTCACTCCGGAATGCTAAAAACAACACGGGAACTAAGCCGAAAAGAATTAAGTTGCAGAGCCAGAACACTACTACGTCCCAAGGTCACTGCGAAAAACAACAGCCACCCCACCATATGGGTGTTGGAGAAGCAAGAAGGCCGTTCCCACAGTTTCCTTGGCTTCTGTGGCTAAGGCAGCAGGCCGTGGGCAGGCCAACAAGTGACCATCACTCAAAAAAATTGATTTTGTCATTTGGGAGTTGTAGTTGCTGGGATTTATAGTTCACCTAAAATCGAAGAGCATTCTGAACCCCACCAACAATGGAATTAAACCCAACTTGGCACACAGTTCTCCCATGACCAACAGAAAATACGGGAAGGGTTTGGTGGGCAGTGTCCTTTGGTTTTGGAGTTGTAGTTCACCACCATCCAGAGATCACTGTGGACTCAAACAATGATGGATCTGGACCAAACTCTACACAAATACTCAATATGCCCAGATGTGAAATACTGGTGGAGTTTGGGGAAAAGAGAATCTTGACATTTGGGAGTTGTAGTTTACCTACAATAACAGAGCATTCTGAACCCCACCAATATTGGAATTGTACCAAACTTGGCACACAGGTCTCCCATGACCAACAGAAAATACTGGAAGGGTTAGGTGAGCAGTGTCCTTTGGTTTTGGAGTTGTAGTTCACCTCCTTCCAGAGAGCACTGTGGACACAAACAATGATGGATCTGGACCAAACTCTACACGAATACTCAATATGCCCAAATGTGAACATTGGTGGAGTTTGGGGAAAATAAAATCTTGACATTTGGGAGTTGTAGTTGCTGGGATTTATAGTTCACCTACAATCACAGAGCATTCTGAATCCCACCAGTGATAGAATTGGGCCAAACTTCCCACACAGAACCCCCATGACCACCAGAGTGGGCCACAGCAATGCGTGGCAGGGGATGGCTAGTAGTAAATAAAAAAGAAAATGAAAATACTCATTTAAGGAAGAGAAAGCCATGGATAAAATGAAAAAAGGGAGAAAAGAAGAGAATAAAGAAAAAGAAGGGAAGAGGAGAGAACCTCGTAGAAGATACCAGGATGTCAAGAAATGTCTATTTTACTCTATGTTTGACTTTCCCTTCTTCACTATCCCACACATCTTCCTCTTTGGCTTCCCCTCACCCCCCCCCCCCCCCCAAATACCTTTTCCCCTTTCTCCCCTTCTCTCCCTGTTCTCATATCTTTTCTTCCCTTTTCATTCTTTACTATTTCATATCTGTATCTATCTAAAGCTTTATCGTATGCTTTTGATATTTTATTGCAACTGTATTTTCAGAAAAAAAAACTTTTCTTGAATAAAGATTTTTCAAAAAAGACATTGCAGGCATTCAGAAACCATCATCCTGCAGAGAGGTGTGGAGGTTGCCAGAGAGAAGGGAAGGAGAGAAATGGAAGCGTGCAGCGTGACAGGAACCGAGCCCTTTGCATCGGAATGGAACCTGGGAGCTTGTTCCTGCACCCAAAGAAGGTGGTGAACTTATAGGCTTGTGCAGTCGTGGTTGAAGAAGGGGATTGCTGGGATTCAGCCCCACACTCCCCAAGTCTCAAGTCCTCAACGAGGAGCAGTTCGTTCGTTTAATATAGACTAAGGGTTTCCCTTCCCCCATGTCTCCTGTATGACAATTGGAATGTATTTAATTTATACTCTCCTCTCTGTTTTTGCCATCAGACTGGAAAAATCAACTTATATCCCCATACCAAAAAAGGGAAATGCGAAAGACTGCTCAAACTTCCGTACAGTGGCCCTTATTTCTCATCATGCCATTAAGGGAATGCTCAAGATCCTGCAAGGAAGAAGACTCCAGCAAGACATGGAGAGAGAGTGGACAAGCTGGGTTTAGAAAAGGCAGAGGAATGAGAGACCACATGGCCAATATCCAGGTGCTGGAGAATGGAGAAAGGCAGGGAGTGCCAGAAAAACATCTACTTCTGTTTTATTGACTATTCTAAAGCCTTTGACTGTGTGGAATTGTGGCAGAAATTGTGGCAAGTTCTTGCTGGTCTGTATGGGCATCCTAAGCCCCCTTCCCTCTCTCCTGAGGAATCTGTACAAGGACCAAGTAGCAACAGGAAGAACTGACCATGGAACAACAGACTGGTTCAAGATTGGGAAAGGCGTACGGCAGGGTTGTATCCTCTCCCCCAACCTATTCAACACATCATGCAATGTGCGGGGCTTGACGAATGCAAGGCTGGGGTGAAAATTGCTGGAAGAAACATTCACAACCTTATATATGCAGATGACACCACTCTGATGGCCGAAAGCGAGGAGGAGCTGAGGAGCCTTCTCACCAAGGTGAAAGAAGAAAGCGCAAAAGCCGGGTTGCAGCTAAACATCAAAAAAACCAAGATCATGGCAACAAGAATGATTGAAAACTGGAAAACAGAGGGAGAAAACGTGGAGGCCGTGACAGGGTTTGTATTTCTAGGTGCAAAGATGAGTGCAGATGCAGACTGTGGCCAGGAAATCAGGAGACGCTTCCTTCTTGGGAGGAGAGCAATGTCCAGTCTCGATAAAATAGTGAAGAGCAGAGACATCAGACTGGCAAGAAAGATCCATTGCCTAGTCCAAGCCATGGTCTTCCCTGTAGTCACCTACAGATGTGAGAGCTGGACCTTCGGGAAGGCTGAGCGAAGGAAGAGAGGCGCTTTTGAACTGTGGTGTTGGAGGAAAGTTCTGAGAGTGCCAGAAGGTCCAACCAGTCCATCCTCCAGGAAATGAAGCCCAACTGCTCATTGGAGGGAAGGATAGTAGAGAACAAGGTGAAGTCCTTTGGCCACATCATGAGAAGAAAGAAAAGCTTAGAGAAGGGAAGGATGCTGGGGAAAATGGAAGGAAAAAGGAAGAGGGGCCGACCAAGGTCGACCTTTGCAGCCCAAAAGACAGTTGCATCTGTCAAGTAGGAAATTTAGGTACCGCTTATGCGGGGAGGCAAATTTAACTAATTTAAGAGGCCATAAAAATCTCCAGCAAGCCTGCAAAGCATGAGGAAGTACTTCATCAGTGTCACAAAAGGACGGTGAAGCAACAGCTCCCCCGGTGGTCAGAATACCCTCATGAAAAGCTGGATTGTTAAATAGCCTCTGTGTGTCTGTCTATATACGTTGTGTATCTATGGCATTGAATGTTTGCCATGTATATATACATTGTAATCTGCCCTGAGTCCCCTGCTGTGGGGTGAGAAGAAGGGCGGAATATAAATACTGTAAATAAAAGAATAAATAAGTAAGCATAAGGAAGTGAAGAAGCCAAGGCACGAGCTGCCTTCCTTTGGCCCTCCTCTCATTGAAAGGCAGACTGCCAGAGAAGGGCGACCAAAATGGCCACCGATTGAGAAACTATGAACTCATCTGAAGAGAGGCTTAGGAAGCTGGGGGTGTTTCGCTTGGAGAAAGGAAGGTCGAGAGAAAGGGAGATGAGAGCCATGGATAAATACTCGAAAGGAGACCTCGTTGCGGAGGGAAACTAGGACCCAACGGAGCAAAGAGATTCCATGTAAACATGAGGAAGAAAGTCCATTGGAGGCCCCTTCTTTCTCTGGAGGCTTTGGAGCAGACACTGTGCCGTACAGGCAGGACCCGCTTCCAAAGAGGAGATCAACCAAGAGTCCAAGTCCAAACCACAGAATGAATCTGAGAGATACAAACTGCAGGGATTAACAACAGGGAAACCAATAGTCCACTCCAGATCCAGTCAATTCCAACAAAGACTAGAGTTCATGGTTAATCCAAACCCCCAAATGCCAGAGTCTAAGAGATAGGCCAGAGCCCAGAGACCGCCAACAACCGAGGTCATGGTTCCAAAGGCTGAAGTTGCTGCCAGCGAGAAGGGGCCACTCTTGGGCCCCTCTTGGGCCAGGTCCTCAGGTGCTGCTTACTGAGAGTGTGCTTCTCTGCACACCTGAGGAGAGCGACTCAAATGATCAAGGGTCTGGAGAACAAGCCCTATGAGGAGCGGCTTAGGGAGCTGGGCATGTTTAGCCTGAAGAAGAGAAGGATGAGAGGAGATATGATGAGGGCCATGTATAAATATGTGAGAGGAAGCCACAGGGAGGAGGGAGCAGATCAAGGGTCTGGAGAACAAGCCCTATGAGGAGCGGCTTAAGGAGCTGGGCATGTTTAGCCATTGTCCTTGCTCTCCTTCCATTGACAGGGCAAAAAATTTTCCAGCCATGTTTGGTAACTGAAAGGAGCCCAGCGAGAGGCCCTTGCAGCCAGTTCGCCGCTTCTGAAATAGAACCATTTTCCCTTGGAAACAGCAAGGCCAGGGAGTTCCTTGAAGGAGCCTGGGCCCGAATCCTATGGGGCGAGCCCTTCTCATTAAGTCCTGAATGGTTGGCAGTGGGGCATTGCAACCTGCTCCACGCTGCTCCCTTCCACACTTGAAATAGAGCAATAGAGGAGAGCGACTAAAATGATAAAAGGTCTGGAGAACAAGCCCTATGAGGAGCGGCTTAAGGAGCTGGGCATGTTTAGCCTGAAGAAGAGAAGGCTGAGAGGAGACATGATGAGGGCCATGTATAAATATGTGAGAGGAAGTCACAGGGAGGAGGAGGGAGCAAGCTTCCTTTCTGCTTCCCTGGAGACTAGGACGCAATGGAACCATGGCTTCAAACTACAAGAAAGGAGATTCCACCTGAACATGAGGAAGAACTTCCTGACTGTGAGAGCCGTTCAGCAGTGGAACTCTGCCCCGGAGGGAGTGTGGTGGAGGCTCCTTCTTTGGAAGCTTTGAAGCAGAGGCTGAGTGGCCATCTGTCAGGGGTGCTTTGAATGCAATATTCCTGCTTATTGGCAGAATGGGGTTGGACTGGATGGTGGCCCAGGAGGACTCTTCCAACTCTTTGATTCTATGTTTCTATGACCCACGAAGTTGAGCTTCCTCCTTTTGCAAGTCTGAAAGAGCTGGAAGGAACCCTTCTCCTTCCCTCTGCCTGCTCAGGCAGACCTGCTGGCATTTGTCCTGCAGGATGAGAAGGGGAAGCCTCCTCCATTGGCTCTCCTTCCAAGCTCGGCTGCTAGGCCCCGGCTCCAAGGCTGGCTCTCCAAGCAGCACCTCCTTGCTCTTGCTGCCGGAGCTATGATCCATGACAGGCTGGATGGCCATCTGCCAGGAGGGCTTGGGTTCTGTTTTTCTACATGGCAGAAGGGGGTTGGGCTGGACGGCGTTTGGGTCTCTTCCAACTCTAGGGTTCTAGAAGAATATTCTACATTTCTATGAACAGGTGAGCGCTCAAATGAGCAGCAGAGCTCCTGGAAACAAAGCCAAGTGTAATTCTCCCACAAATCTCATGTTTGTCATTAGAAGTGACTGTGGCGCAGCTGTCTGAGTGTCAGCTGCATTAAGATCACTTCTGACCAAAAGGTCATGAGTTCGAAGCCAGCCTG